>NW_027507153.1:5000-20000 GCF_052324685.1 Brachyhypopomus gauderio
AAGCATTCCTTTAGTCCAAAAATAGCACACCTTTCAATGTCAGAGGGGTGTGAGTCAAAAATTGATAGAAAGCCTCTAAAGACAGGGTGAATTCACTCTATAGCATTTCTTTCAATGTTTTAATTTAATGAAACTCTTCAAGGCACTTCATGCTTCACTCTAGCAAATCCCAATAGACACTCAAAATAACCTACAAATTCAAGCTTGTGTTGTAAAAAATGTAAGTGCCTTTCAAGAAAGTGAATGAAAATGGTGCTCGACAAGATGTTTAGAAGTAGACCTGGAAATTTCAAAACTTAAAAGCATGTTTGCCAAGTTGATATGTTCATATGCTTGTACAAAAGATCTGCTAATTCCCTTGAGCCATGAGGTTGATTTGCTGACAACAGATGGCGTGATGACAAGGGGTAATGTCGAGAGATGTGTTACACTGGCCTATCTTATCAAAGATCTCTTGCTGAATCTTCTCCAGGACCTCCAGACTTCTACATATTTGGCCAAAAGAATGGACGCGGAACAACGTGTGGATTTTTCAAATGTCACTGGATATCAAAGATTGGGTGAAAGGGAAACTGAAATCCAGAAAGATTGAAAATACAAAAGATCTGCTAAGTCCCCTGCTCAGTGGGTGAAAGGGAAACTGAAATTCATAATGATTGAAATGACAAAAGATCTGCTAATTCCCTTCAGCTATGGTCGTGTTTGCACAAAGCAGTACAGAAACAAAATTGAGTTGAAGCATTGTACTGACTTTTCATTTTTCTGTCTCTCAGGTGTCTGACTAGAACAGACTGTACTGAGAACAGAGCCCTCTGATATATTCCAGAAGTATAGGTTGCGTTCATCGTGGGTACTGGACATCCGCAAGCTTTAGCAAGAGCCCCAGTGGCCTAATGGATAAGGCACTGGCCTCCTAAGCCAGGGATTGTGGGTTCGAGTCCCATCTGGGGTGCTGGGAAAGCAGAGTGGCGCAGCGGAAGCGTGCTGGGCCCATAACCCAGAGGTCGATGGATCGAAACCATCCTCTGCTAAGTCACCTTTAGTCCTAAAAAAGCATTCCTTTAGTCCAAAAATAGCACACCTTTCAATGTCAGAGGGGTGTGAGTCAAAAATTGATAGAAAGCCTCTAAAGACAGGGTGAATTCACTCTATAGCATTTCTTTCAATGTTTTAATTTAATGAAACTCTTCAAGGCACTTCATGCTTCACTCTAGCAAATCCCAATAGACACTCAAAATAACCTACAAATTCAAGCTTGTGTTGTAAAAAATGTAAGTGCCTTTCAAGAAAGTGAATGAAAATGGTGCTCGACAAGATGTTTAGAAGTAGACCTGGAAATTTCAAAACTTAAAAGCATGTTTGCCAAGTTGATATGTTCATATGCTTGTACAAAAGATCTGCTAATTCCCTTGAGCCATGAGGTTGATTTGCTGACAACAGATGGCGTGATGACAAGGGGTAATGTCGAGAGATGTGTTACACTGGCCTATCTTATCAAAGATCTCTTGCTGAATCTTCTCCAGGACCTCCAGACTTCTACATATTTGGCCAAAAGAATGGACGCGGAACAACGTGTGGATTTTTCAAATGTCACTGGATATCAAAGATTGGGTGAAAGGGAAACTGAAATCCAGAAAGATTGAAAATACAAAAGATCTGCTAAGTCCCCTGCTCAGTGGGTGAAAGGGAAACTGAAATTTATAATGATTGAAATGACAAAAGATCTGCTAATTCCCTTCAGCTATGGTCGTGTTTGCACAAAGCAGTACAGAAACAAAATTGAGTTGAAGCATTGTACTGACTTTTCATTTTTCTGTCTCTCAGGTGTCTGACTAGAACAGACTGTACTGAGAACAGAGCCCTCTGATATATTCCAGAAGTATAGGTTGCGTTCATCGTGGGTACTGGACATCCGCAAGCTTTAGCAAGAGCCCCAGTGGCCTAATGGATAAGGCACTGGCCTCCTAAGCCAGGGATTGTGGGTTCGAGTCCCATCTGGGGTGCTGGGAAAGCAGAGTGGCGCAGCGGAAGCGTGCTGGGCCCATAACCCAGAGGTCGATGGATTGAAACCATCCTCTGCTAAGTCACCTTTAGTCCTAAAAAAGCATTCCTTTAGTCCAAAAATAGCACACCTTTCAATGTCAGAGGGGTGTGAGTCAAAAATTGATAGAAAGCCTCTAAAGACAGGGTGAATTCACTCTATAGCATTTCTTTCAATGTTTTAATTTAATGAAACTCTTCAAGGCACTTCATGCTTCACTCTAGCAAATCCCAATAGACACTCAAAATAACCTACAAATTCAAGCTTGTGTTGTAAAAAATGTAAGTGCCTTTCAAGAAAGTGAATGAAAATGGTGCTCGACAAGATGTTTAGAAGTAGACCTGGAAATTTCAAAACTTAAAAGCATGTTTGCCAAGTTGATATGTTCATATGCTTGTACAAAAGATCTGCTAATTCCCTTGAGCCATGAGGTTGATTTGCTGACAACAGATGGCGTGATGACAAGGGGTAATGTCGAGAGATGTGTTACACTGGCCTATCTTATCAAAGATCTCTTGCTGAATCTTCTCCAGGACCTCCAGACTTCTACATATTTGGCCAAAAGAATGGACGCGGAACAACGTGTGGATTTTTCAAATGTCACTGGATATCAAAGATTGGGTGAAAGGGAAACTGAAATCCAGAAAGATTGAAAATACAAAAGATCTGCTAAGTCCCCTGCTCAGTGGGTGAAAGGGAAACTGAAATTCATAATGATTGAAATGACAAAAGATCTGCTAATTCCCTTCAGCTATGGTCGTGTTTGCACAAAGCAGTACAGAAACAAAATTGAGTTGAAGCATTGTACTGACTTTTCATTTTTCTGTCTCTCAGGTGTCTGACTAGAACAGACTGTACTGAGAACAGAGCCCTCTGATATATTCCAGAAGTATAGGTTGCGTTCATCGTGGGTACTGGACATCCGCAAGCTTTAGCAAGAGCCCCAGTGGCCTAATGGATAAGGCACTGGCCTCCTAAGCCAGGGATTGTGGGTTCGAGTCCCATCTGGGGTGCTGGGAAAGCAGAGTGGCGCAGCGGAAGCGTGCTGGGCCCATAACCCAGAGGTCGATGGATCGAAACCATCCTCTGCTAAGTCACCTTTAGTCCTAAAAAAGCATTCCTTTAGTCCAAAAATAGCACACCTTTCAATGTCAGAGGGGGTGTGAGTCAAAAATTGATAGAAAGCCTCTAAAGACAGGGTGAATTCACTCTATAGCATTTCTTTCAATGTTTTAATTTAATGAAACTCTTCAAGGCACTTCATGCTTCACTCTAGCAAATCCCAATAGACACTCAAAATAACCTACAAATTCAAGCTTGTGTTGTAAAAAATGTAAGTGCCTTTCAAGAAAGTGAATGAAAATGGTGCTCGACAAGATGTTTAGAAGTAGACCTGGAAATTTCAAAACTTAAAAGCATGTTTGCCAAGTTGATATGTTCATATGCTTGTACAAAAGATCTGCTAATTCCCTTGAGCCATGAGGTTGATTTGCTGACAACCGATGGCGTGATGACAAGGGGTAATGTCGAGAGATGTGTTACACTGGCCTATCTTATCAAAGATCTCTTGCTGAATCTTCTCCAGGACCTCCAGACTTCTACATATTTGGCCAAAAGAATGGACGCGGAACAACGTGTGGATTTTTCAAATGTCACTGGATATCAAAGATTGGGTGAAAGGGAAACTGAAATCCAGAAAGATTGAAAATACAAAAGATCTGCTAAGTCCCCTGCTCAGTGGGTGAAAGGGAAACTGAAATTTATAATGATTGAAATGACAAAAGATCTGCTAATTCCCTTCAGCTATGGTCGTGTTTGCACAAAGCAGTACAGAAACAAAATTGAGTTGAAGCATTGTACTGACTTTTCATTTTTCTGCCTCTCAGGTGTCTGACTAGAACAGACTGTACTGAGAACAGAGCCCTCTGATATATTCCAGAAGTATAGGTTGCGTTCATCGTGGGTACTGGACATCCGCAAGCTTTAGCAAGAGCCCCAGTGGCCTAATGGATAAGGCACTGGCCTCCTAAGCCAGGGATTGTGGGTTCGAGTCCCATCTGGGGTGTTGGGAAAGCAGAGTGGCGCAGCGGAAGCGTGCTGGGCCCATAACCCAGAGGTCGATGGATCGAAACCATCCTCTGCTAAGTCACCTTTAGTCCTAAAAAAGCATTCCTTTAGTCCAAAAATAGCACACCTTTCAATGTCAGAGGGGTGTGAGTCAAAAATTGATAGAAAGCCTCTAAAGACAGGGTGAATTCACTCTATAGCATTTCTTTCAATGTTTTAATTTAATGAAACTCTTCAAGGCACTTCATGCTTCACTCTAGCAAATCCCAATAGACACTCAAAATAACCTACAAATTCAAGCTTGTGTTGTAAAAAATGTAAGTGCCTTTCAAGAAAGTGAATGAAAATGGTGCTCGACAAGATGTTTAGAAGTAGACCTGGAAATTTCAAAACTTAAAAGCATGTTTGCCAAGTTGATATGTTCATATGCTTGTACAAAAGATCTGCTAATTCCCTTGAGCCATGAGGTTGATTTGCTGACAACAGATGGCGTGATGACAAGGGGTAATGTCGAGAGATGTGTTACACTGGCCTATCTTATCAAAGATCTCTTGCTGAATCTTCTCCAGGACCTCCAGACTTCTACATATTTGGCCAAAAGAATGGACGCGGAACAACGTGTGGATTTTTCAAATGTCACTGGATATCAAAGATTGGGTGAAAGGGAAACTGAAATCCAGAAAGATTGAAAATACAAAAGATCTGCTAAGTCCCCTGCTCAGTGGGTGAAAGGGAAACTGAAATTCATAATGATTGAAATGACAAAAGATCTGCTAATTCCCTTCAGCTATGGTCGTGTTTGCACAAAGCAGTACAGAAACAAAATTGAGTTGAAGCATTGTACTGACTTTTCATTTTTCTGTCTCTCAGGTGTCTGACTAGAACAGACTGTACTGAGAACAGAGCCCTCTGATATATTCCAGAAGTATAGGTTGCGTTCATCGTGGGTACTGGACATCCGCAAGCTTTAGCAAGAGCCCCAGTGGCCTAATGGATAAGGCACTGGCCTCCTAAGCCAGGGATTGTGGGTTCGAGTCCCATCTGGGGTGCTGGGAAAGCAGAGTGGCGCAGCGGAAGCGTGCTGGGCCCATAACCCAGAGGTCGATGGATCGAAACCATCCTCTGCTAAGTCACCTTTAGTCCTAAAAAAGCATTCCTTTAGTCCAAAAATAGCACACCTTTCAATGTCAGAGGGGTGTGAGTCAAAAATTGATAGAAAGCCTCTAAAGACAGGGTGAATTCACTCTATAGCATTTCTTTCAATGTTTTAATTTAATGAAACTCTTCAAGGCACTTCATGCTTCACTCTAGCAAATCCCAATAGACACTCAAAATAACCTACAAATTCAAGCTTGTGTTGTAAAAAATGTAAGTGCCTTTCAAGAAAGTGAATGAAAATGGTGCTCGACAAGATGTTTAGAAGTAGACCTGGAAATTTCAAAACTTAAAAGCATGTTTGCCAAGTTGATATGTTCATATGCTTGTACAAAAGATCTGCTAATTCCCTTGAGCCATGAGGTTGATTTGCTGACAACAGATGGCGTGATGACAAGGGGTAATGTCGAGAGATGTGTTACACTGGCCTATCTTATCAAAGATCTCTTGCTGAATCTTCTCCAGGACCTCCAGACTTCTACATATTTGGCCAAAAGAATGGACGCGGAACAACGTGTGGATTTTTCAAATGTCACTGGATATCAAAGATTGGGTGAAAGGGAAACTGAAATCCAGAAAGATTGAAAATACAAAAGATCTGCTAAGTCCCCTGCTCAGTGGGTGAAAGGGAAACTGAAATTTATAATGATTGAAATGACAAAAGATCTGCTAATTCCCTTCAGCTATGGTCGTGTTTGCACAAAGCAGTACAGAAACAAAATTGAGTTGAAGCATTGTACTGACTTTTCATTTTTCTGTCTCTCAGGTGTCTGACTAGAACAGACTGTACTGAGAACAGAGCCCTCTGATATATTCCAGAAGTATAGGTTGCGTTCATCGTGGGTACTGGACATCCGCAAGCTTTAGCAAGAGCCCCAGTGGCCTAATGGATAAGGCACTGGCCTCCTAAGCCAGGGATTGTGGGTTCGAGTCCCATCTGGGGTGCTGGGAAAGCAGAGTGGCGCAGCGGAAGCGTGCTGGGCCCATAACCCAGAGGTCGATGGATCGAAACCATCCTCTGCTAAGTCACCTTTAGTCCTAAAAAAGCATTCCTTTAGTCCAAAAATAGCACACCTTTCAATGTCAGAGGGGTGTGAGTCAAAAATTGATAGAAAGCCTCTAAAGACAGGGTGAATTCACTCTATAGCATTTCTTTCAATGTTTTAATTTAATGAAACTCTTCAAGGCACTTCATGCTTCACTCTAGCAAATCCCAATAGACACTCAAAATAACCTACAAATTCAAGCTTGTGTTGTAAAAAATGTAAGTGCCTTTCAAGAAAGTGAATGAAAATGGTGCTCGACAAGATGTTTAGAAGTAGACCTGGAAATTTCAAAACTTAAAAGCATGTTTGCCAAGTTGATATGTTCATATGCTTGTACAAAAGATCTGCTAATTCCCTTGAGCCATGAGGTTGATTTGCTGACAACAGATGGCGTGATGACAAGGGGTAATGTCGAGAGATGTGTTACACTGGCCTATCTTATCAAAGATCTCTTGCTGAATCTTCTCCAGGACCTCCAGACTTCTACATATTTGGCCAAAAGAATGGACGCGGAACAACGTGTGGATTTTTCAAATGTCACTGGATATCAAAGATTGGGTGAAAGGGAAACTGAAATCCAGAAAGATTGAAAATACAAAAGATCTGCTAAGTCCCCTGCTCAGTGGGTGAAAGGGAAACTGAAATTCATAATGATTGAAATGACAAAAGATCTGCTAATTCCCTTCAGCTATGGTCGTGTTTGCACAAAGCAGTACAGAAACAAAATTGAGTTGAAGCATTGTACTGACTTTTCATTTTTCTGTCTCTCAGGTGTCTGACTAGAACAGACTGTACTGAGAACAGAGCCCTCTGATATATTCCAGAAGTATAGGTTGCGTTCATCGTGGGTACTGGACATCCGCAAGCTTTAGCAAGAGCCCCAGTGGCCTAATGGATAAGGCACTGGCCTCCTAAGCCAGGGATTGTGGGTTCGAGTCCCATCTGGGGTGCTGGGAAAGCAGAGTGGCGCAGCGGAAGCGTGCTGGGCCCATAACCCAGAGGTCGATGGATCGAAACCATCCTCTGCTAAGTCACCTTTAGTCCTAAAAAAGCATTCCTTTAGTCCAAAAATAGCACACCTTTCAATGTCAGAGGGGTGTGAGTCAAAAATTGATAGAAAGCCTCTAAAGACAGGGTGAATTCACTCTATAGCATTTCTTTCAATGTTTTAATTTAATGAAACTCTTCAAGGCACTTCATGCTTCACTCTAGCAAATCCCAATAGACACTCAAAATAACCTACAAATTCAAGCTTGTGTTGTAAAAAATGTAAGTGCCTTTCAAGAAAGTGAATGAAAATGGTGCTCGACAAGATGTTTAGAAGTAGACCTGGAAATTTCAAAACTTAAAAGCATGTTTGCCAAGTTGATATGTTCATATGCTTGTACAAAAGATCTGCTAATTCCCTTGAGCCATGAGGTTGATTTGCTGACAACAGATGGCGTGATGACAAGGGGTAATGTCGAGAGATGTGTTACACTGGCCTATCTTATCAAAGATCTCTTGCTGAATCTTCTCCAGGACCTCCAGACTTCTACATATTTGGCCAAAAGAATGGACGCGGAACAACGTGTGGATTTTTCAAATGTCACTGGATATCAAAGATTGGGTGAAAGGGAAACTGAAATCCAGAAAGATTGAAAATACAAAAGATCTGCTAAGTCCCCTGCTCAGTGGGTGAAAGGGAAACTGAAATTTATAATGATTGAAATGACAAAAGATCTGCTAATTCCCTTCAGCTATGGTCGTGTTTGCACAAAGCAGTACAGAAACAAAATTGAGTTGAAGCATTGTACTGACTTTTCATTTTTCTGTCTCTCAGGTGTCTGACTAGAACAGACTGTACTGAGAACAGAGCCCTCTGATATATTCCAGAAGTATAGGTTGCGTTCATCGTGGGTACTGGACATCCGCAAGCTTTAGCAAGAGCCCCAGTGGCCTAATGGATAAGGCACTGGCCTCCTAAGCCAGGGATTGTGGGTTCGAGTCCCATCTGGGGTGCTGGGAAAGCAGAGTGGCGCAGCGGAAGCGTGCTGGGCCCATAACCCAGAGGTCGATGGATCGAAACCATCCTCTGCTAAGTCACCTTTAGTCCTAAAAAAGCATTCCTTTAGTCCAAAAATAGCACACCTTTCAATGTCAGAGGGGTGTGAGTCAAAAATTGATAGAAAGCCTCTAAAGACAGGGTGAATTCACTCTATAGCATTTCTTTCAATGTTTTAATTTAATGAAACTCTTCAAGGCACTTCATGCTTCACTCTAGCAAATCCCAATAGACACTCAAAATAACCTACAAATTCAAGCTTGTGTTGTAAAAAATGTAAGTGCCTTTCAAGAAAGTGAATGAAAATGGTGCTCGACAAGATGTTTAGAAGTAGACCTGGAAATTTCAAAACTTAAAAGCATGTTTGCCAAGTTGATATGTTCATATGCTTGTACAAAAGATCTGCTAATTCCCTTGAGCCATGAGGTTGATTTGCTGACAACAGATGGCGTGATGACAAGGGGTAATGTCGAGAGATGTGTTACACTGGCCTATCTTATCAAAGATCTCTTGCTGAATCTTCTCCAGGACCTCCAGACTTCTACATATTTGGCCAAAAGAATGGACGCGGAACAACGTGTGGATTTTTCAAATGTCACTGGATATCAAAGATTGGGTGAAAGGGAAACTGAAATCCAGAAAGATTGAAAATACAAAAGATCTGCTAAGTCCCCTGCTCAGTGGGTGAAAGGGAAACTGAAATTCATAATGATTGAAATGACAAAAGATCTGCTAATTCCCTTCAGCTATGGTCGTGTTTGCACAAAGCAGTACAGAAACAAAATTGAGTTGAAGCATTGTACTGACTTTTCATTTTTCTGTCTCTCAGGTGTCTGACTAGAACAGACTGTACTGAGAACAGAGCCCTCTGATATATTCCAGAAGTATAGGTTGCGTTCATCGTGGGTACTGGACATCCGCAAGCTTTAGCAAGAGCCCCAGTGGCCTAATGGATAAGGCACTGGCCTCCTAAGCCAGGGATTGTGGGTTCGAGTCCCATCTGGGGTGCTGGGAAAGCAGAGTGGCGCAGCGGAAGCGTGCTGGGCCCATAACCCAGAGGTCGATGGATCGAAACCATCCTCTGCTAAGTCACCTTTAGTCCTAAAAAAGCATTCCTTTAGTCCAAAAATAGCACACCTTTCAATGTCAGAGGGGTGTGAGTCAAAAATTGATAGAAAGCCTCTAAAGACAGGGTGAATTCACTCTATAGCATTTCTTTCAATGTTTTAATTTAATGAAACTCTTCAAGGCACTTCATGCTTCACTCTAGCAAATCCCAATAGACACTCAAAATAACCTACAAATTCAAGCTTGTGTTGTAAAAAATGTAAGTGCCTTTCAAGAAAGTGAATGAAAATGGTGCTCGACAAGATGTTTAGAAGTAGACCTGGAAATTTCAAAACTTAAAAGCATGTTTGCCAAGTTGATATGTTCATATGCTTGTACAAAAGATCTGCTAATTCCCTTGAGCCATGAGGTTGATTTGCTGACAACAGATGGCGTGATGACAAGGGGTAATGTCGAGAGATGTGTTACACTGGCCTATCTTATCAAAGATCTCTTGCTGAATCTTCTCCAGGACCTCCAGACTTCTACATATTTGGCCAAAAGAATGGACGCGGAACAACGTGTGGATTTTTCAAATGTCACTGGATATCAAAGATTGGGTGAAAGGGAAACTGAAATCCAGAAAGATTGAAAATACAAAAGATCTGCTAAGTCCCCTGCTCAGTGGGTGAAAGGGAAACTGAAATTTATAATGATTGAAATGACAAAAGATCTGCTAATTCCCTTCAGCTATGGTCGTGTTTGCACAAAGCAGTACAGAAACAAAATTGAGTTGAAGCATTGTACTGACTTTTCATTTTTCTGTCTCTCAGGTGTCTGACTAGAACAGACTGTACTGAGAACAGAGCCCTCTGATATATTCCAGAAGTATAGGTTGCGTTCATCGTGGGTACTGGACATCCGCAAGCTTTAGCAAGAGCCCCAGTGGCCTAATGGATAAGGCACTGGCCTCCTAAGCCAGGGATTGTGGGTTCGAGTCCCATCTGGGGTGCTGGGAAAGCAGAGTGGCGCAGCGGAAGCGTGCTGGGCCCATAACCCAGAGGTCGATGGATCGAAACCATCCTCTGCTAAGTCACCTTTAGTCCTAAAAAAGCATTCCTTTAGTCCAAAAATAGCACACCTTTCAATGTCAGAGGGGTGTGAGTCAAAAATTGATAGAAAGCCTCTAAAGACAGGGTGAATTCACTCTATAGCATTTCTTTCAATGTTTTAATTTAATGAAACTCTTCAAGGCACTTCATGCTTCACTCTAGCAAATCCCAATAGACACTCAAAATAACCTACAAATTCAAGCTTGTGTTGTAAAAAATGTAAGTGCCTTTCAAGAAAGTGAATGAAAATGGTGCTCGACAAGATGTTTAGAAGTAGACCTGGAAATTTCAAAACTTAAAAGCATGTTTGCCAAGTTGATATGTTCATATGCTTGTACAAAAGATCTGCTAATTCCCTTGAGCCATGAGGTTGATTTGCTGACAACAGATGGCGTGATGACAAGGGGTAATGTCGAGAGATGTGTTACACTGGCCTATCTTATCAAAGATCTCTTGCTGAATCTTCTCCAGGACCTCCAGACTTCTACATATTTGGCCAAAAGAATGGACGCGGAACAACGTGTGGATTTTTCAAATGTCACTGGATATCAAAGATTGGGTGAAAGGGAAACTGAAATCCAGAAAGATTGAAAATACAAAAGATCTGCTAAGTCCCCTGCTCAGTGGGTGAAAGGGAAACTGAAATTCATAATGATTGAAATGACAAAAGATCTGCTAATTCCCTTCAGCTATGGTCGTGTTTGCACAAAGCAGTACAGAAACAAAATTGAGTTGAAGCATTGTACTGACTTTTCATTTTTCTGTCTCTCAGGTGTCTGACTAGAACAGACTGTACTGAGAACAGAGCCCTCTGATATATTCCAGAAGTATAGGTTGCGTTCATCGTGGGTACTGGACATCCGCAAGCTTTAGCAAGAGCCCCAGTGGCCTAATGGATAAGGCACTGGCCTCCTAAGCCAGGGATTGTGGGTTCGAGTCCCATCTGGGGTGCTGGGAAAGCAGAGTGGCGCAGCGGAAGCGTGCTGGGCCCATAACCCAGAGGTCGATGGATCGAAACCATCCTCTGCTAAGTCACCTTTAGTCCTAAAAAAGCATTCCTTTAGTCCAAAAATAGCACACCTTTCAATGTCAGAGGGGTGTGAGTCAAAAATTGATAGAAAGCCTCTAAAGACAGGGTGAATTCACTCTATAGCATTTCTTTCAATGTTTTAATTTAATGAAACTCTTCAAGGCACTTCATGCTTCACTCTAGCAAATCCCAATAGACACTCAAAATAACCTACAAATTCAAGCTTGTGTTGTAAAAAATGTAAGTGCCTTTCAAGAAAGTGAATGAAAATGGTGCTCGACAAGATGTTTAGAAGTAGACCTGGAAATTTCAAAACTTAAAAGCATGTTTGCCAAGTTGATATGTTCATATGCTTGTACAAAAGATCTGCTAATTCCCTTGAGCCATGAGGTTGATTTGCTGACAACAGATGGCGTGATGACAAGGGGTAATGTCGAGAGATGTGTTACACTGGCCTATCTTATCAAAGATCTCTTGCTGAATCTTCTCCAGGACCTCCAGACTTCTCCTACATATTTGGCCAAAAGAATGGACGCGGAACAACGTGTGGATTTTTCAAATGTCACTGGATATCAAAGATTGGGTGAAAGGGAAACTGAAATCCAGAAAGATTGAAAATACAAAAGATCTGCTAAGTCCCCTGCTCAGTGGGTGAAAGGGAAACTGAAATTCATAATGATTGAAATGACAAAAGATCTGCTAATTCCCTTCAGCTATGGTCGTGTTTGCACAAAGCAGTACAGAAACAAAATTGAGTTGAAGCATTGTACTGACTTTTCATTTTTCTGTCTCTCAGGTGTCTGACTAGAACAGATTGTACTGAGAACAGAACCCTCTGATATATTCCAGAAGTATAGGTTGCGTTCATCGTGGGTACTGGACATCCGCAAGCTTTAGCAAGAGCCCCAGTGGCCTAATGGATAAAGCACTGGCCTCCTAAGCCAGGGATTGTGGGTTCGAGTCCCATCAGGGGTGCTGGGAAAGCAGAGTGGCGCAGCGGAAGCGTGCTGGGCCCATAACCCAGAGGTCGATGGATCGAAACCATCCTCTGCTAATTCAGCTTTAGTCCTAAAAAAGCATTCCTTTAGTCCAAAAATAGCACACCTTTCAATGTCAGAGGGGTGTGAGTCAAAAATTGATAGAAAGCCTCTAAAGACAGGGTGAATTCACTCTATAGCATTTCTTTCAATGTTTTAATTTAATGAAACTCTTCAAGGCACTTCATGCTTCACTCTAGCAAATCCCAATAGACACTCAAAATAACCTACAAATTCAAGCTTGTGTTGTAAAAAATTTAAGTCCCTTTCAAGAAAGTGAATGAAAATGGTGCTCGACAAGATGTTTAGAAGTAGACCTGGAAATTTCAAAACTTAAAAGCATGTTTGCCAAGCTGATATGTTCATATGCTTGTACAAAAGATCTGCCAATTCCCTTGAGCCATGAGGTTGATTTGCTGACAACAGATGGCGTGATGACAAGGGGTAATGTCGAGAGATGTGTTACATTGGCCTATCTTATCAAAGATCTCTTGCTGAATCTTCTCCAGGACCTCCAGACTTCTACATATTTGGCCAAAAGAGGTGACGCGGGACAACGTGTGGATTTTTCAAATGTCACTGGATGTCAAAGATTGGGTGAAAGGGAAACTGAAATCCAGAAAGATTGAAAATACAAAAGATCTGCTAAGTCCCCTGCTCAGTGGGTGAAAGGGAAACTGAAATTCATAATGATTGAAATGACAAAAAATCTGCTAATTCCCTTCAGCTATGGTCGTGTTTGCACAAAGCAGTACAGAAACAAAATTGAGTTGAAGCATTGTACTGACTTTTCATTTTTCTGTCTCTCAGGTGTCTGACTAGAACAGACTGTACTGAGAACAGAGCCCTCTGATATATTCCAGAAGTATAGGTTGCGTTCATCGTGGGTACTGGACATCCGCAAGCTTTAGCAAGAGCCCCAGTGGCCTAATGGATAAAGCACTGGCCTCCTAAGCCAGGGATTGTGGGTTCGAGTCCCATCAGGGGTGCTGGGAAAGCAGAGTGGCGCAGCGGAAGCGTGCTGGGCCCATAACCCAGAGGTCGATGGATCGAAACCATCCTCTGTTAAGTCAGCTTTAGTCCTAAAAAAGCATTCCTTTAGTCCAAAAATAGCACACCTTTCAATGTCAGAGGGGTGTGAGTCAAAAATTGATAGAAAGCCTCTAAAGACAGGGTGAATTCACTCTATAGCATTTCTTTCAATGTTTTAATTTAATGAAACTCTTCAAGGCACTTCATGCTTCACTCTAGCAAATCCCAATAGACACTCAAAATAACCTACAAATTCAAGCTTGTGTTGTAAAAAATTTAAGTCCCTTTCAAGAAAGTGAATGAAAATGGTGCTCGACAAGATGTTTAGAAGTAGATCTGGAAATTTCAAAACTTAAAAGCATGTTTGCCAAGCTGATATGTTCATATGCTTGTACAAAAGATCTGCCAATTCCCTTGAGCCATGAGGTTGATTTGCTGACAACAGATGGCGTGATGACAAGGGGTAATGTCGAGAGATGTGTTACATTGGCCTATCTTATCAAAGATCTCTTGCTGAATCTTCTCCAGGACCTCCAGACTTCTACATATTTGGCCAAAAGAGGTGATGCGGAACAACGTGTGGATTTTTCAAATGTCACTGGATGTCAAAGATTGGGTGAAAGGGAAACTGAAATCCAGAAAGATTGAAAATACAAAAGATCTGCTAAGTCCCCTGCTCAGTAGGTGAAAGGGAAACTGAAATTCATAATGATTGAAATGACAAAAGATCTGCTAATTCCCTTCAGCTATGGTCGTGTTTGCACAAAGCAGTACAGAAACAAAATTGAGTTGAAGCATTGTACTGACTTTTCATTTTTCTGTCTCTCAGGTGTCTGACTAGAACAGACTGTACTGAGAACAGAGCCCTCTGATATATTCCAGAAGTATAGGTTGCGTTCATCGTGGGTACTGAACATCCGCAAGCTTTAGCAAGAGCCCCAGTGGCCTAATGGATAAGGCACTGGCCTCCTAAGCCAGGGATTGTTGGTTCGAGTCCCATCTGGGGTGCTGGGAAAGCAGAGTGGCGCAGCGGAAGCGTGCTGGGCCCATAACCCAGAGGTCGATGGATCGAAACCATCCTCTGCTAAGTCACCTTTAGTCCTAAAAAAGCATTCCTTTAGTCCAAAAATAGCACACCTTTCAATGTCAGAGGGGTGTGAGTCAAAAATTGATAGAAAGCCTCTAAAGACAGGGTGAATTCACTCTATAGCATTTCTTTCAATGTTTTAATTTAATGAAACTCTTCAAGGCACTTCATGCTTCACTCTAGCAAATCCCAATAGACACTCAAAATAACCTACAAATTCAAGCTTGTGTTGTAAAAAATGTAAGTGCCTTTCAAGAAAGTGAATGAAAATGGTGCTCGACAAGATGTTTAGAAGTAGACCT
>NW_027507153.1:25000-27500 GCF_052324685.1 Brachyhypopomus gauderio
CACCTTTCAATGTCAGAGGGGTGTGAGTCAAAAATTGATAGAAAGCCTCTAAAGACAGGGTGAATTCACTCTATAGCATTTCTTTCAATGTTTTAATTTAATGAAACTCTTCAAGGCACTTCATGCTTCACTCTAGCAAATCCCAATAGACACTCAAAATAACCTACAAATTCAAGCTTGTGTTGTAAAAAATGTAAGTGCCTTTCAAGAAAGTGAATGAAAATGGTGCTCGACAAGATGTTTAGAAGTAGACCTGGAAATTTCAAAACTTAAAAGCATGTTTGCCAAGTTGATATGTTCATATGCTTGTACAAAAGATCTGCTAATTCCCTTGAGCCATGAGGTTGATTTGCTGACAACAGATGGCGTGATGACAAGGGGTAATGTCGAGAGATGTGTTACACTGGCCTATCTTATCAAAGATCTCTTGCTGAATCTTCTCCAGGACCTCCAGACTTCTACATATTTGGCCAAAAGAATGGACGCGGAACAACGTGTGGATTTTTCAAATGTCACTGGATATCAAAGATTGGGTGAAAGGGAAACTGAAATCCAGAAAGATTGAAAATACAAAAGATCTGCTAAGTCCCCTGCTCAGTGGGTGAAAGGGAAACTGAAATTCATAATGATTGAAATGACAAAAGATCTGCTAATTCCCTTCAGCTATGGTCGTGTTTGCACAAAGCAGTACAGAAACAAAATTGAGTTGAAGCATTGTACTGACTTTTCATTTTTCTGTCTCTCAGGTGTCTGACTAGAACAGACTGTACTGAGAACAGAGCCCTCTGATATATTCCAGAAGTATAGGTTGCGTTCATCGTGGGTACTGGACATCCGCAAGCTTTAGCAAGAGCCCCAGTGGCCTAATGGATAAGGCACTGGCCTCCTAAGCCAGGGATTGTGGGTTCGAGTCCCATCTGGGGTGCTGGGAAAGCAGAGTGGCGCAGCGGAAGCGTGCTGGGCCCATAACCCAGAGGTCGATGGATCGAAACCATCCTCTGCTAAGTCACCTTTAGTCCTAAAAAAGCATTCCTTTAGTCCAAAAATAGCACACCTTTCAATGTCAGAGGGGTGTGAGTCAAAAATTGATAGAAAGCCTCTAAAGACAGGGTGAATTCACTCTATAGCATTTCTTTCAATGTTTTAATTTAATGAAACTCTTCAAGGCACTTCATGCTTCACTCTAGCAAATCCCAATAGACACTCAAAATAACCTACAAATTCAAGCTTGTGTTGTAAAAAATGTAAGTGCCTTTCAAGAAAGTGAATGAAAATGGTGCTCGACAAGATGTTTAGAAGTAGACCTGGAAATTTCAAAACTTAAAAGCATGTTTGCCAAGTTGATATGTTCATATGCTTGTACAAAAGATCTGCTAATTCCCTTGAGCCATGAGGTTGATTTGCTGACAACAGATGGCGTGATGACAAGGGGTAATGTCGAGAGATGTGTTACACTGGCCTATCTTATCAAAGATCTCTTGCTGAATCTTCTCCAGGACCTCCAGACTTCTCCTACATATTTGGCCAAAAGAATGGACGCGGAACAACGTGTGGATTTTTCAAATGTCACTGGATATCAAAGATTGGGTGAAAGGGAAACTGAAATCCAGAAAGATTGAAAATACAAAAGATCTGCTAAGTCCCCTGCTCAGTGGGTGAAAGGGAAACTGAAATTCATAATGATTGAAATGACAAAAGATCTGCTAATTCCCTTCAGCTATGGTCGTGTTTGCACAAAGCAGTACAGAAACAAAATTGAGTTGAAGCATTGTACTGACTTTTCATTTTTCTGTCTCTCAGGTGTCTGACTAGAACAGATTGTACTGAGAACAGAACCCTCTGATATATTCCAGAAGTATAGGTTGCGTTCATCGTGGGTACTGGACATCCGCAAGCTTTAGCAAGAGCCCCAGTGGCCTAATGGATAAAGCACTGGCCTCCTAAGCCAGGGATTGTGGGTTCGAGTCCCATCAGGGGTGCTGGGAAAGCAGAGTGGCGCAGCGGAAGCGTGCTGGGCCCATAACCCAGAGGTCGATGGATCGAAACCATCCTCTGCTAATTCAGCTTTAGTCCTAAAAAAGCATTCCTTTAGTCCAAAAATAGCACACCTTTCAATGTCAGAGGGGTGTGAGTCAAAAATTGATAGAAAGCCTCTAAAGACAGGGTGAATTCACTCTATAGCATTTCTTTCAATGTTTTAATTTAATGAAACTCTTCAAGGCACTTCATGCTTCACTCTAGCAAATCCCAATAGACACTCAAAATAACCTACAAATTCAAGCTTGTGTTGTAAAAAATTTAAGTCCCTTTCAAGAAAGTGAATGAAAATGGTGCTCGACAAGATGTTTAGAAGTAGACCTGGAAATTTCAAAACTTAAAAGCATGTTTGCCAAGCTGATATGTTCATATGCTTGTACAAAAGATCTGCCAATTCCCTTGAGCCATGAGGTTGATTTGCTGACAACAGATGGCGTGATGACAAGGGGTAATGTCGAGAGAT
>NW_027507153.1:32500-94608 GCF_052324685.1 Brachyhypopomus gauderio
TCCCAATAGACACTCAAAATAACCTACAAATTCAAGCTTGTGTTGTAAAAAATTTAAGTGCCTTTCAAGAAAGTGAATGAAAATGGTGCTCGACAAGATGTTTAGAAGTAGACCTGGAAATTTCAAAACTTAAAAGCATGTTTGCCAAGTTGATATGTTCATATGCTTGTACAAAAGATCTGCTAATTCCCTTGAGCCATGAGGTTGATTTGCTGACAACAGATGGCGTGATGACAAGGGGTAATGTCGAGAGATGTGTTACACTGGCCTATCTTATCAAAGATCTCTTGCTGAATCTTCTCCAGGACCTCCAGACTTCTACATATTTGGCCAAAAGAATGGACGCGGAACAACGTGTGGATTTTTCAAATGTCACTGGATATCAAAGATTGGGTGAAAGGGAAACTGAAATCCAGAAAGATTGAAAATACAAAAGATCTGCTAAGTCCCCTGCTCAGTGGGTGAAAGGGAAACTGAAATTTATAATGATTGAAATGACAAAAGATCTGCTAATTCCCTTCAGCTATGGTCGTGTTTGCACAAAGCAGTACAGAAACAAAATTGAGTTGAAGCATTGTACTGACTTTTCATTTTTCTGTCTCTCAGGTGTCTGACTAGAACAGACTGTACTGAGAACAGAGCCCTCTGATATATTCCAGAAGTATAGGTTGCGTTCATCGTGGGTACTGGACATCCGCAAGCTTTAGCAAGAGCCCCAGTGGCCTAATGGATAAGGCACTGGCCTCCTAAGCCAGGGATTGTGGGTTCGAGTCCCATCTGGGGTGCTGGGAAAGCAGAGTGGCGCAGCGGAAGCGTGCTGGGCCCATAACCCAGAGGTCGATGGATCGAAACCATCCTCTGCTAAGTCACCTTTAGTCCTAAAAAAGCATTCCTTTAGTCCAAAAATAGCACACCTTTCAATGTCAGAGGGGTGTGAGTCAAAAATTGATAGAAAGCCTCTAAAGACAGGGTGAATTCACTCTATAGCATTTCTTTCAATGTTTTAATTTAATGAAACTCTTCAAGGCACTTCATGCTTCACTCTAGCAAATCCCAATAGACACTCAAAATAACCTACAAATTCAAGCTTGTGTTGTAAAAAATGTAAGTGCCTTTCAAGAAAGTGAATGAAAATGGTGCTCGACAAGATGTTTAGAAGTAGACCTGGAAATTTCAAAACTTAAAAGCATGTTTGCCAAGTTGATATGTTCATATGCTTGTACAAAAGATCTGCTAATTCCCTTGAGCCATGAGGTTGATTTGCTGACAACCGATGGCGTGATGACAAGGGGTAATGTCGAGAGATGTGTTACACTGGCCTATCTTATCAAAGATCTCTTGCTGAATCTTCTCCAGGACCTCCAGACTTCTACATATTTGGCCAAAAGAATGGACGCGGAACAACGTGTGGATTTTTCAAATGTCACTGGATATCAAAGATTGGGTGAAAGGGAAACTGAAATCCAGAAAGATTGAAAATACAAAAGATCTGCTAAGTCCCCTGCTCAGTGGGTGAAAGGGAAACTGAAATTTATAATGATTGAAATGACAAAAGATCTGCTAATTCCCTTCAGCTATGGTCGTGTTTGCACAAAGCAGTACAGAAACAAAATTGAGTTGAAGCATTGTACTGACTTTTCATTTTTCTGCCTCTCAGGTGTCTGACTAGAACAGACTGTACTGAGAACAGAGCCCTCTGATATATTCCAGAAGTATAGGTTGCGTTCATCGTGGGTACTGGACATCCGCAAGCTTTAGCAAGAGCCCCAGTGGCCTAATGGATAAGGCACTGGCCTCCTAAGCCAGGGATTGTGGGTTCGAGTCCCATCTGGGGTGTTGGGAAAGCAGAGTGGGGCAGCGGAAGCGTGCTGGGCCCATAACCCAGAGGTCGATGGATCGAAACCATCCTCTGCTAAGTCACCTTTAGTCCTAAAAAAGCATTCCTTTAGTCGAAAAATAGCACACCTTTCAATGTCAGAGGGGTGTGAGTCAAAAATTGATAGAAAGCCTCTAAAGACAGGGTGAATTCACTCTATAGCATTTCTTTCAATGTTTTAATTTAATGAAACTCTTCAAGGCACTTCATGCTTCACTCTAGCAAATCCCAATAGACACTCAAAATAACCTACAAATTCAAGCTTGTGTTGTAAAAAATGTAAGTGCCTTTCAAGAAAGTGAATGAAAATGGTGCTCGACAAGATGTTTAGAAGTAGACCTGGAAATTTCAAAACTTAAAAGCATGTTTGCCAAGTTGATATGTTCATATGCTTGTACAAAAGATCTGCTAATTCCCTTGAGCCATGAGGTTGATTTGCTGACAACAGATGGCGTGATGACAAGGGGTAATGTCGAGAGATGTGTTACATTGGCCTATCTTATCAAAGATCTCTTGCTGAATCTTCTCCAGGACCTCCAGACTTCTACATATTTGGCCAAAAGAGGTGACGCGGAACAACGTGTGGATTTTTCAAATGTCACTGGATGTCAAAGATTGGGTGAAAGGGAAACTGAAATCCAGAAAGATTGAAAATACAAAAGATCTGCTAAGTCCCCTGCTCAGTGGGTGAAAGGGAAACTGAAATTCATAATGATTGAAATGACAAAAGATCTGCTAATTCCCTTCAGCTATGGTCGTGTTTGCACAAAGCAGTACAGAAACAAAATTGAGTTGAAGCATTGTACTGACTTTTCATTTTTCTGTCTCTCAGGTGTCTGACTAGAACAGACTGTACTGAGAACAGAGCCCTCTGATATATTCCAGAAGTATAGGTTGCGTTCATCGTGGGTACTGGACATCCGCAAGCTTTAGCAAGAGCCCCAGTGGCCTAATGGATAAGGCACTGGCCTCCTAAGCCAGGGATTGTGGGTTCGAGTCCCATCTGGGGTGCTGGGAAAGCAGAGTGGCGCAGCGGAAGCGTGCTGGGCCCATAACCCAGAGGTCGATGGATTGAAACCATCCTCTGCTAAGTCAGCTTTAGTCCTAAAAAAGCATTCCTTTAGTCCAAAAATAGCACACCTTTCAATGTCAGAGGGGTGTGAGTCAAAAATTGATAGAAAGCCTCTAAAGACAGGGTGAATTCACTCTATAGCATTTCTTTCAATGTTTTAATTTAATGAAACTCTTCAAGGCACTTCATGCTTCACTCTAGCAAATCCCAATAGACACTCAAAATAACCTACAAATTCAAGCTTGTGTCGTAAAAAATGTAAGTCCCTTTCAAGAAAGTGAATGAAAATGGTGCTCGACAAGATGTTTAGAAGTAGACCTGGAAATTTCAAAACTTAAAAGCATGTTTGCCAAGCTGATATGTTCATATGCTTGTACAAAAGATCTGCCAATTCCCTTGAGCCATGAGGTTGATTTGCTGACAACAGATGGCGTGATGACAAGGGGTAATGTCGAGAGATGTGTTACATTGGCCTATCTTATCAAAGATCTCTTGCTGAATCTTCTCCAGGACCTCCAGACTTCTACATATTTGGCCAAAAGAGGTGACGCGGAACAACGTGTGGATTTTTCAAATGTCACTGGATGTCAAAGATTGGGTGAAAGGGAAACTGAAATCCAGAAAGATTGAAAATACAAAAGATCTGCTAAGTCCCCTGCTCAGTGGGTGAAAGGGAAACTGAAATTCATAATGATTGAAATGACAAAAGATCTGCTAATTCCCTTCAGCTATGGTCGTGTTTGCACAAAGCAGTACAGAAACAAAATTGAGTTGAAGCATTGTACTGACTTTTCATTTTTCTGTCTCTCAGGTGTCTGACTAGAACAGACTGTACTGAGAACAGAGCCCTCTGATATATTCCAGAAGTATAGGTTGCGTTCATCGTGGGTACTGGACATCCGCAAGCTTTAGCAAGAGCCCCAGTGGCCTAATGGATAAGGCACTGGCCTCCTAAGCCAGGGATTGTGGGTTCGAGTCCCATCTGGGGTGCTGGGAAAGCAGAGTGGCGCAGCGGAAGCGTGCTGGGCCCATAACCCAGAGGTCAATGGATCGAAACCATCCTCTGCTAAGTCAGCTTTAGTCCTAAAAAAGCATTCCTTTAGTCCAAAAATAGCACACCTTTCAATGTCAGAGGGGTGTGAGTCAAAAATTGATAGAAAGCCTCTAAAGACAGGGTGAATTCACTCTATAGCATTTCTTTCAATGTTTTAATTTAATGAAACTCTTCAAGGCACTTCATGCTTCACTCTAGCAAATCCCAATAGACACTCAAAATAACCTACAAATTCAAGCTTGTGTCGTAAAAAATTTAAGTCCCTTTCAAGAAAGTGAATGAAAATGGTGCTCGACAAGATGTTTAGAAGTAGACCTGGAAATTTCAAAACTTAAAAGCATGTTTGCCAAGCTGATATGTTCATATGCTTGTACAAAAGATCTGCCAATTCCCTTGAGCCATGAGGTTGATTTGCTGACAACAGATGGCGTGATGACAAGGGGTAATGTCGAGAGATGTGTTACATTGGCCTATCTTATCAAAGATCTCTTGCTGAATCTTCTCCAGGACCTCCAGACTTCTCCTACATATTTGGCCAAAAGAATGGACGCGGAACAACGTGTGGATTTTTCAAATGTCACTGGATATCAAAGATTGGGTGAAAGGGAAACTGAAATCCAGAAAGATTGAAAATACAAAAGATCTGCTAAGTCCCCTGCTCAGTGGGTGAAAGGGAAACTGAAATTCATAATGATTGAAATGACAAAAGATCTGCTAATTCCCTTCAGCTATGGTCGTGTTTGCACAAAGCAGTACAGAAACAAAATTGAGTTGAAGCATTGTACTGACTTTTCATTTTTCTGTCTCTCAGGTGTCTGACTAGAACAGATTGTACTGAGAACAGAACCCTCTGATATATTCCAGAAGTATAGGTTGCGTTCATCGTGGGTACTGGACATCCGCAAGCTTTAGCAAGAGCCCCAGTGGCCTAATGGATAAAGCACTGGCCTCCTAAGCCAGGGATTGTGGGTTCGAGTCCCATCAGGGGTGCTGGGAAAGCAGAGTGGCGCAGCGGAAGCGTGCTGGGCCCATAACCCAGAGGTCGATGGATCGAAACCATCCTCTGCTAAGTCAGCTTTAGTCCAAAAATAGCACACCTTTCAATGTCAGAGGGGTGTGAGTCAAAAATTGATAGAAAGCCTCTAAAGACAGGGTGAATTCACTCTATAGCATTTCTTTCAATGTTTTAATTTAATGAAACTCTTCAAGGCACTTCATGCTTCACTCTAGCAAATCCCAATAGACACTCAAAATAACCTACAAATTCAAGCTTGTGTTGTAAAAAATGTAAGTGCCTTTCAAGAAAGTGAATGAAAATGGTGCTCGACAAGATGTTTAGAAGTAGACCTGGAAATTTCAAAACTTAAAAGCATGTTTGCCAAGTTGATATGTTCATATGCTTGTACAAAAGATCTGCTAATTCCCTTGAGCCATGAGGTTGATTTGCTGACAACAGATGGCGTGATGACAAGGGGTAATGTCGAGAGATGTGTTACACTGGCCTATCTTATCAAAGATCTCTTGCTGAATCTTCTCCAGGACCTCCAGACTTCTACATATTTGGCCAAAAGAATGGACGCGGAACAACGTGTGGATTTTTCAAATGTCACTGGATATCAAAGATTGGGTGAAAGGGAAACTGAAATCCAGAAAGATTGAAAATACAAAAGATCTGCTAAGTCCCCTGCTCAGTGGGTGAAAGGGAAACTGAAATTTATAATGATTGAAATGACAAAAGATCTGCTAATTCCCTTCAGCTATGGTCGTGTTTGCACAAAGCAGTACAGAAACAAAATTGAGTTGAAGCATTGTACTGACTTTTCATTTTTCTGTCTCTCAGGTGTCTGACTAGAACAGACTGTACTGAGAACAGAGCCCTCTGATATATTCCAGAAGTATAGGTTGCGTTCATCGTGGGTACTGGACATCCGCAAGCTTTAGCAAGAGCCCCAGTGGCCTAATGGATAAGGCACTGGCCTCCTAAGCCAGGGATTGTGGGTTCGAGTCCCATCTGGGGTGCTGGGAAAGCAGAGTGGCGCAGCGGAAGCGTGCTGGGCCCATAACCCAGAGGTCGATGGATCGAAACCATCCTCTGCTAAGTCACCTTTAGTCCTAAAAAAGCATTCCTTTAGTCCAAAAATAGCACACCTTTCAATGTCAGAGGGGTGTGAGTCAAAAATTGATAGAAAGCCTCTAAAGACAGGGTGAATTCACTCTATAGCATTTCTTTCAATGTTTTAATTTAATGAAACTCTTCAAGGCACTTCATGCTTCACTCTAGCAAATCCCAATAGACACTCAAAATAACCTACAAATTCAAGCTTGTGTTGTAAAAAATGTAAGTGCCTTTCAAGAAAGTGAATGAAAATGGTGCTCGACAAGATGTTTAGAAGTAGACCTGGAAATTTCAAAACTTAAAAGCATGTTTGCCAAGTTGATATGTTCATATGCTTGTACAAAAGATCTGCTAATTCCCTTGAGCCATGAGGTTGATTTGCTGACAACAGATGGCGTGATGACAAGGGGTAATGTCGAGAGATGTGTTACACTGGCCTATCTTATCAAAGATCTCTTGCTGAATCTTCTCCAGGACCTCCAGACTTCTACATATTTGGCCAAAAGAATGGACGCGGAACAACGTGTGGATTTTTCAAATGTCACTGGATATCAAAGATTGGGTGAAAGGGAAACTGAAATCCAGAAAGATTGAAAATACAAAAGATCTGCTAAGTCCCCTGCTCAGTGGGTGAAAGGGAAACTGAAATTCATAATGATTGAAATGACAAAAGATCTGCTAATTCCCTTCAGCTATGGTCGTGTTTGCACAAAGCAGTACAGAAACAAAATTGAGTTGAAGCATTGTACTGACTTTTCATTTTTCTGTCTCTCAGGTGTCTGACTAGAACAGACTGTACTGAGAACAGAGCCCTCTGATATATTCCAGAAGTATAGGTTGCGTTCATCGTGGGTACTGGACATCCGCAAGCTTTAGCAAGAGCCCCAGTGGCCTAATGGATAAGGCACTGGCCTCCTAAGCCAGGGATTGTGGGTTCGAGTCCCATCTGGGGTGCTGGGAAAGCAGAGTGGCGCAGCGGAAGCGTGCTGGGCCCATAACCCAGAGGTCGATGGATCGAAACCATTCTCTGCTAAGTCACCTTTAGTCCTAAAAAAGCATTCCTTTAGTCCAAAAATAGCACACCTTTCAATGTCAGAGGGGTGTGAGTCAAAAATTGATAGAAAGCCTCTAAAGACAGGGTGAATTCACTCTATAGCATTTCTTTCAATGTTTTAATTTAATGAAACTCTTCAAGGCACTTCATGCTTCACTCTAGCAAATCCCAATAGACACTCAAAATAACCTACAAATTCAAGCTTGTGTTGTAAAAAATGTAAGTGCCTTTCAAGAAAGTGAATGAAAATGGTGCTCGACAAGATGTTTAGAAGTAGACCTGGAAATTTCAAAACTTAAAAGCATGTTTGCCAAGTTGATATGTTCATATGCTTGTACAAAAGATCTGCTAATTCCCTTGAGCCATGAGGTTGATTTGCTGACAACAGATGGCGTGATGACAAGGGGTAATGTCGAGAGATGTGTTACACTGGCCTATCTTATCAAAGATCTCTTGCTGAATCTTCTCCAGGACCTCCAGACTTCTACATATTTGGCCAAAAGAATGGACGCGGAACAACGTGTGGATTTTTCAAATGTCACTGGATATCAAAGATTGGGTGAAAGGGAAACTGAAATCCAGAAAGATTGAAAATACAAAAGATCTGCTAAGTCCCCTGCTCAGTGGGTGAAAGGGAAACTGAAATTTATAATGATTGAAATGACAAAAGATCTGCTAATTCCCTTCAGCTATGGTCGTGTTTGCACAAAGCAGTACAGAAACAAAATTGAGTTGAAGCATTGTACTGACTTTTCATTTTTCTGTCTCTCAGGTGTCTGACTAGAACAGACTGTACTGAGAACAGAGCCCTCTGATATATTCCAGAAGTATAGGTTGCGTTCATCGTGGGTACTGGACATCCGCAAGCTTTAGCAAGAGCCCCAGTGGCCTAATGGATAAGGCACTGGCCTCCTAAGCCAGGGATTGTGGGTTCGAGTCCCATCTGGGGTGCTGGGAAAGCAGAGTGGCGCAGCGGAAGCGTGCTGGGCCCATAACCCAGAGGTCGATGGATCGAAACCATCCTCTGCTAAGTCACCTTTAGTCCTAAAAAAGCATTCCTTTAGTCCAAAAATAGCACACCTTTCAATGTCAGAGGGGTGTGAGTCAAAAATTGATAGAAAGCCTCTAAAGACAGGGTGAATTCACTCTATAGCATTTCTTTCAATGTTTTAATTTAATCAAACTCTTCAAGGCACTTCATGCTTCACTCTAGCAAATCCCAATAGACACTCAAAATAACCTACAAATTCAAGCTTGTGTTGTAAAAAATGTAAGTGCCTTTCAAGAAAGTGAATGAAAATGGTGCTCGACAAGATGTTTAGAAGTAGACCTGGAAATTTCAAAACTTAAAAGCATGTTTGCCAAGTTGATATGTTCATATGCTTGTACAAAAGATCTGCTAATTCCCTTGAGCCATGAGGTTGATTTGCTGACAACAGATGGCGTGATGACAAGGGGTAATGTCGAGAGATGTGTTACACTGGCCTATCTTATCAAAGATCTCTTGCTGAATCTTCTCCAGGACCTCCAGACTTCTACATATTTGGCCAAAAGAATGGACGCGGAACAACGTGTGGATTTTTCAAATGTCACTGGATATCAAAGATTGGGTGAAAGGGAAACTGAAATCCAGAAAGATTGAAAATACAAAAGATCTGCTAAGTCCCCTGCTCAGTGGGTGAAAGGGAAACTGAAATTTATAATGATTGAAATGACAAAAGATCTGCTAATTCCCTTCAGCTATGGTCGTGTTTGCACAAAGCAGTACAGAAACAAAATTGAGTTGAAGCATTGTACTGACTTTTCATTTTTCTGTCTCTCAGGTGTCTGACTAGAACAGACTGTACTGAGAACAGAGCCCTCTGATATATTCCAGAAGTATAGGTTGCGTTCATCGTGGGTACTGGACATCCGCAAGCTTTAGCAAGAGCCCCAGTGGCCTAATGGATAAGGCACTGGCCTCCTAAGCCAGGGATTGTGGGTTCGAGTCCCATCTGGGGTGCTGGGAAAGCAGAGTGGCGCAGCGGAAGGGTGCTGGGCCCATAACCCAGAGGTCGATGGATCGAAACCATCCTCTGCTAAGTCACCTTTAGTCCTAAAAAAGCATTCCTTTAGTCCAAAAATAGCACACCTTTCAATGTCAGAGGGGTGTGAGTCAAAAATTGATAGAAAGCCTCTAAAGACAGGGTGAATTCACTCTATAGCATTTCTTTCAATGTTTTAATTTAATGAAACTCTTCAAGGCACTTCATGCTTCACTCTAGCAAATCCCAATAGACACTCAAAATAACCTACAAATTCAAGCTTGTGTTGTAAAAAATGTAAGTGCCTTTCAAGAAAGTGAATGAAAATGGTGCTCGACAAGATGTTTAGAAGTAGACCTGGAAATTTCAAAACTTAAAAGCATGTTTGCCAAGTTGATATGTTCATATGCTTGTACAAAAGATCTGCTAATTCCCTTGAGCCATGAGGTTGATTTGCTGACAACAGATGGCGTGATGACAAGGGGTAATGTCGAGAGATGTGTTACACTGGCCTATCTTATCAAAGATCTCTTGCTGAATCTTCTCCAGGACCTCCAGACTTCTACATATTTGGCCAAAAGAATGGACGCGGAACAACGTGTGGATTTTTCAAATGTCACTGGATATCAAAGATTGGGTGAAAGGGAAACTGAAATCCAGAAAGATTGAAAATACAAAAGATCTGCTAAGTCCCCTGCTCAGTGGGTGAAAGGGAAACTGAAATTCATAATGATTGAAATGACAAAAGATCTGCTAATTCCCTTCAGCTATGGTCGTGTTTGCACAAAGCAGTACAGAAACAAAATTGAGTTGAAGCATTGTACTGACTTTTCATTTTTCTGTCTCTCAGGTGTCTGACTAGAACAGACTGTACTGAGAACAGAGCCCTCTGATATATTCCAGAAGTATAGGTTGCGTTCATCGTGGGTACTGGACATCCGCAAGCTTTAGCAAGAGCCCCAGTGGCCTAATGGATAAGGCACTGGCCTCCTAAGCCAGGGATTGTGGGTTCGAGTCCCATCTGGGGTGCTGGGAAAGCAGAGTGGCGCAGCGGAAGCGTGCTGGGCCCATAACCCAGAGGTCGATGGATCGAAACCATCCTCTGCTAAGTCACCTTTAGTCCTAAAAAAGCATTCCTTTAGTCCAAAAATAGCACACCTTTCAATGTCAGAGGGGTGTGAGTCAAAAATTGATAGAAAGCCTCTAAAGACAGGGTGAATTCACTCTATAGCATTTCTTTCAATGTTTTAATTTAATGAAACTCTTCAAGGCACTTCATGCTTCACTCTAGCAAATCCCAATAGACACTCAAAATAACCTACAAATTCAAGCTTGTGTTGTAAAAAATGTAAGTGCCTTTCAAGAAAGTGAATGAAAATGGTGCTCGACAAGATGTTTAGAAGTAGACCTGGAAATTTCAAAACTTAAAAGCATGTTTGCCAAGTTGATATGTTCATATGCTTGTACAAAAGATCTGCTAATTCCCTTGAGCCATGAGGTTGATTTGCTGACAACAGATGGCGTGATGACAAGGGGTAATGTCGAGAGATGTGTTACACTGGCCTATCTTATCAAAGATCTCTTGCTGAATCTTCTCCAGGACCTCCAGACTTCTCCTACATATTTGGCCAAAAGAATGGACGCGGAACAACGTGTGGATTTTTCAAATGTCACTGGATATCAAAGATTGGGTGAAAGGGAAACTGAAATCCAGAAAGATTGAAAATACAAAAGATCTGCTAAGTCCCCTGCTCAGTGGGTGAAAGGGAAACTGAAATTCATAATGATTGAAATGACAAAAGATCTGCTAATTCCCTTCAGCTATGGTCGTGTTTGCACAAAGCAGTACAGAAACAAAATTGAGTTGAAGCATTGTACTGACTTTTCATTTTTCTGTCTCTCAGGTGTCTGACTAGAACAGATTGTACTGAGAACAGAACCCTCTGATATATTCCAGAAGTATAGGTTGCGTTCATCGTGGGTACTGGACATCCGCAAGCTTTAGCAAGAGCCCCAGTGGCCTAATGGATAAAGCACTGGCCTCCTAAGCCAGGGATTGTGGGTTCGAGTCCCATCAGGGGTGCTGGGAAAGCAGAGTGGCGCAGCGGAAGCGTGCTGGGCCCATAACCCAGAGGTCGATGGATCGAAACCATCCTCTGCTAAGTCAGCTTTAGTCCTAAAAAAGCATTCCTTTAGTCCAAAAATAGCACACCTTTCAATGTCAGAGGGGTGTGAGTCAAAAATTGATAGAAAGCCTCTAAAGACAGGGTGAATTCACTCTATAGCATTTCTTTCAATGTTTTAATTTAATGAAACTCTTCAAGGCACTTCATGCTTCACTCTAGCAAATCCCAATAGACACTCAAAATAACCTACAAATTCAAGCTTGTGTTGTAAAAAATTTAAGTCCCTTTCAAGAAAGTGAATGAAAATGGTGCTCGACAAGATGTTTAGAAGTAGACCTGGAAATTTCAAAACTTAAAAGCATGTTTGCCAAGCTGATATGTTCATATGCTTGTACAAAAGATCTGCCAATTCCCTTGAGCCATGAGGTTGATTTGCTGACAACAGATGGCGTGATGACAAGGGGTAATGTCGAGAGATGTGTTACATTGGCCTATCTTATCAAAGATCTCTTGCTGAATCTTCTCCAGGACCTCCAGACTTCTACATATTTGGCCAAAAGAGGTGACGCGGGACAACGTGTGGATTTTTCAAATGTCACTGGATGTCAAAGATTGGGTGAAAGGGAAACTGAAATCCAGAAAGATTGAAAATACAAAAGATCTGCTAAGTCCCCTGCTCAGTGGGTGAAAGGGAAACTGAAATTCATAATGATTGAAATGACAAAAAATCTGCTAATTCCCTTCAGCTATGGTCGTGTTTGCACAAAGCAGTACAGAAACAAAATTGAGTTGAAGCATTGTACTGACTTTTCATTTTTCTGTCTCTCAGGTGTCTGACTAGAACAGACTGTACTGAGAACAGAGCCCTCTGATATATTCCAGAAGTATAGGTTGCGTTCATCGTGGGTACTGGACATCCGCAAGCTTTAGCAAGAGCCCCAGTGGCCTAATGGATAAAGCACTGGCCTCCTAAGCCAGGGATTGTGGGTTCGAGTCCCATCAGGGGTGCTGGGAAAGCAGAGTGGCGCAGCGGAAGCGTGCTGGGCCCATAACCCAGAGGTCGATGGATCGAAACCATCCTCTGTTAAGTCAGCTTTAGTCCTAAAAAAGCATTCCTTTAGTCCAAAAATAGCACACCTTTCAATGTCAGAGGGGTGTGAGTCAAAAATTGATAGAAAGCCTCTAAAGACAGGGTGAATTCACTCTATAGCATTTCTTTCAATGTTTTAATTTAATGAAACTCTTCAAGGCACTTCATGCTTCACTCTAGCAAATCCCAATAGACACTCAAAATAACCTACAAATTCAAGCTTGTGTTGTAAAAAATTTAAGTCCCTTTCAAGAAAGTGAATGAAAATGGTGCTCGACAAGATGTTTAGAAGTAGATCTGGAAATTTCAAAACTTAAAAGCATGTTTGCCAAGCTGATATGTTCATATGCTTGTACAAAAGATCTGCCAATTCCCTTGAGCCATGAGGTTGATTTGCTGACAACAGATGGCGTGATGACAAGGGGTAATGTCGAGAGATGTGTTACATTGGCCTATCTTATCAAAGATCTCTTGCTGAATCTTCTCCAGGACCTCCAGACTTCTACATATTTGGCCAAAAGAGGTGATGCGGAACAACGTGTGGATTTTTCAAATGTCACTGGATGTCAAAGATTGGGTGAAAGGGAAACTGAAATCCAGAAAGATTGAAAATACAAAAGATCTGCTAAGTCCCCTGCTCAGTAGGTGAAAGGGAAACTGAAATTCATAATGATTGAAATGACAAAAGATCTGCTAATTCCCTTCAGCTATGGTCGTGTTTGCACAAAGCAGTACAGAAACAAAATTGAGTTGAAGCATTGTACTGACTTTTCATTTTTCTGTCTCTCAGGTGTCTGACTAGAACAGACTGTACTGAGAACAGAGCCCTCTGATATATTCCAGAAGTATAGGTTGCGTTCATCGTGGGTACTGAACATCCGCAAGCTTTAGCAAGAGCCCCAGTGGCCTAATGGATAAGGCACTGGCCTCCTAAGCCAGGGATTGTTGGTTCGAGTCCCATCTGGGGTGCTGGGAAAGCAGAGTGGCGCAGCGGAAGCGTGCTGGGCCCATAACCCAGAGGTCGATGGATCGAAACCATCCTCTGCTAAGTCACCTTTAGTCCTAAAAAAGCATTCCTTTAGTCCAAAAATAGCACACCTTTCAATGTCAGAGGGGTGTGAGTCAAAAATTGATAGAAAGCCTCTAAAGACAGGGTGAATTCACTCTATAGCATTTCTTTCAATGTTTTAATTTAATGAAACTCTTCAAGGCACTTCATGCTTCACTCTAGCAAATCCCAATAGACACTCAAAATAACCTACAAATTCAAGCTTGTGTTGTAAAAAATGTAAGTGCCTTTCAAGAAAGTGAATGAAAATGGTGCTCGACAAGATGTTTAGAAGTAGACCTGGAAATTTCAAAACTTAAAAGCATGTTTGCCAAGTTGATATGTTCATATGCTTGTACAAAAGATCTGCTAATTCCCTTGAGCCATGAGGTTGATTTGCTGACAACAGATGGCGTGATGACAAGGGGTAATGTCGAGAGATGTGTTACACTGGCCTATCTTATCAAAGATCTCTTGCTGAATCTTCTCCAGGACCTCCAGACTTCTACATATTTGGCCAAAAGAATGGACGCGGAACAACGTGTGGATTTTTCAAATGTCACTGGATATCAAAGATTGGGTGAAAGGGAAACTGAAATCCAGAAAGATTGAAAATACAAAAGATCTGCTAAGTCCCCTGCTCAGTGGGTGAAAGGGAAACTGAAATTCATAATGATTGAAATGACAAAAGATCTGCTAATTCCCTTCAGCTATGGTCGTGTTTGCACAAAGCAGTACAGAAACAAAATTGAGTTGAAGCATTGTACTGACTTTTCATTTTTCTGTCTCTCAGGTGTCTGACTAGAACAGACTGTACTGAGAACAGAGCCCTCTGATATATTCCAGAAGTATAGGTTGCGTTCATCGTGGGTACTGGACATCCGCAAGCTTTAGCAAGAGCCCCAGTGGCCTAATGGATAAGGCACTGGCCTCCTAAGCCAGGGATTGTTGGTTCGAGTCCCATCTGAGCTGCTGGGAAAGCAGAGTGGCGCAGCGGAAGCGTGCTGGGCCCATAACCCAGAGGTCGATGGATCGAAACCATCCTCTGCTAAGTCACCTTTAGTCCTAAAAAAGCATTCCTTTAGTCCAAAAATAGCACACCTTTCAATGTCAGAGGGGTGTGAGTCAAAAATTGATAGAAAGCCTCTAAAGACAGGGTGAATTCACTCTATAGCATTTCTTTCAATGTTTTAATTTAATGAAACTCTTCAAGGCACTTCATGCTTCACTCTAGCAAATCCCAATAGACACTCAAAATAACCTACAAATTCAAGCTTGTGTTGTAAAAAATGTAAGTGCCTTTCAAGAAAGTGAATGAAAATGGTGCTCGACAAGATGTTTAGAAGTAGACCTGGAAATTTCAAAACTTAAAAGCATGTTTGCCAAGTTGATATGTTCATATGCTTGTACAAAAGATCTGCTAATTCCCTTGAGCCATGAGGTTGATTTGCTGACAACAGATGGCGTGATGACAAGGGGTAATGTCGAGAGATGTGTTACACTGGCCTATCTTATCAAAGATCTCTTGCTGAATCTTCTCCAGGACCTCCAGACTTCTACATATTTGGCCAAAAGAATGGACGCGGAACAACGTGTGGATTTTTCAAATGTCACTGGATATCAAAGATTGGGTGAAAGGGAAACTGAAATCCAGAAAGATTGAAAATACAAAAGATCTGCTAAGTCCCCTGCTCAGTGGGTGAAAGGGAAACTGAAATTCATAATGATTGAAATGACAAAAGATCTGCTAATTCCCTTCAGCTATGGTCGTGTTTGCACAAAGCAGTACAGAAACAAAATTGAGTTGAAGCATTGTACTGACTTTTCATTTTTCTGTCTCTCAGGTGTCTGACTAGAACAGACTGTACTGAGAACAGAGCCCTCTGATATATTCCAGAAGTATAGGTTGCGTTCATCGTGGGTACTGGACATCCGCAAGCTTTAGCAAGAGCCCCAGTGGCCTAATGGATAAGGCACTGGCCTCCTAAGCCAGGGATTGTGGGTTCGAGTCCCATCTGGGGTGCTGGGAAAGCAGAGTGGCGCAGCGGAAGCGTGCTGGGCCCATAACCCAGAGGTCGATGGATCGAAACCATCCTCTGCTAAGTCACCTTTAGTCCTAAAAAAGCATTCCTTTAGTCCAAAAATAGCACACCTTTCAATGTCAGAGGGGTGTGAGTCAAAAATTGATAGAAAGCCTCTAAAGACAGGGTGAATTCACTCTATAGCATTTCTTTCAATGTTTTAATTTAATGAAACTCTTCAAGGCACTTCATGCTTCACTCTAGCAAATCCCAATAGACACTCAAAATAACCTACAAATTCAAGCTTGTGTTGTAAAAAATGTAAGTGCCTTTCAAGAAAGTGAATGAAAATGGTGCTCGACAAGATGTTTAGAAGTAGACCTGGAAATTTCAAAACTTAAAAGCATGTTTGCCAAGTTGATATGTTCATATGCTTGTACAAAAGATCTGCTAATTCCCTTGAGCCATGAGGTTGATTTGCTGACAACAGATGGCGTGATGACAAGGGGTAATGTCGAGAGATGTGTTACACTGGCCTATCTTATCAAAGATCTCTTGCTGAATCTTCTCCAGGACCTCCAGACTTCTACATATTTGGCCAAAAGAATGGACGCGGAACAACGTGTGGATTTTTCAAATGTCACTGGATATCAAAGATTGGGTGAAAGGGAAACTGAAATCCAGAAAGATTGAAAATACAAAAGATCTGCTAAGTCCCCTGCTCAGTGGGTGAAAGGGAAACTGAAATTTATAATGATTGAAATGACAAAAGATCTGCTAATTCCCTTCAGCTATGGTCGTGTTTGCACAAAGCAGTACAGAAACAAAATTGAGTTGAAGCATTGTACTGACTTTTCATTTTTCTGTCTCTCAGGTGTCTGACTAGAACAGACTGTACTGAGAACAGAGCCCTCTGATATATTCCAGAAGTATAGGTTGCGTTCATCGTGGGTACTGGACATCCGCAAGCTTTAGCAAGAGCCCCAGTGGCCTAATGGATAAGGCACTGGCCTCCTAAGCCAGGGATTGTGGGTTCGAGTCCCATCTGGGGTGCTGGGAAAGCAGAGTGGCGCAGCGGAAGCGTGCTGGGCCCATAACCCAGAGGTCGATGGATCGAAACCATCCTCTGCTAAGTCACCTTTAGTCCTAAAAAAGCATTCCTTTAGTCCAAAAATAGCACACCTTTCAATGTCAGAGGGGTGTGAGTCAAAAATTGATAGAAAGCCTCTAAAGACAGGGTGAATTCACTCTATAGCATTTCTTTCAATGTTTTAATTTAATGAAACTCTTCAAGGCACTTCATGCTTCACTCTAGCAAATCCCAATAGACACTCAAAATAACCTACAAATTCAAGCTTGTGTTGTAAAAAATGTAAGTGCCTTTCAAGAAAGTGAATGAAAATGGTGCTCGACAAGATGTTTAGAAGTAGACCTGGAAATTTCAAAACTTAAAAGCATGTTTGCCAAGTTGATATGTTCATATGCTTGTACAAAAGATCTGCTAATTCCCTTGAGCCATGAGGTTGATTTGCTGACAACAGATGGCGTGATGACAAGGGGTAATGTCGAGAGATGTGTTACACTGGCCTATCTTATCAAAGATCTCTTGCTGAATCTTCTCCAGGACCTCCAGACTTCTACATATTTGGCCAAAAGAATGGACGCGGAACAACGTGTGGATTTTTCAAATGTCACTGGATATCAAAGATTGGGTGAAAGGGAAACTGAAATCCAGAAAGATTGAAAATACAAAAGATCTGCTAAGTCCCCTGCTCAGTGGGTGAAAGGGAAACTGAAATTTATAATGATTGAAATGACAAAAGATCTGCTAATTCCCTTCAGCTATGGTCGTGTTTGCACAAAGCAGTACAGAAACAAAATTGAGTTGAAGCATTGTACTGACTTTTCATTTTTCTGTCTCTCAGGTGTCTGACTAGAACAGACTGTACTGAGAACAGAGCCCTCTGATATATTCCAGAAGTATAGGTTGCGTTCATCGTGGGTACTGGACATCCGCAAGCTTTAGCAAGAGCCCCAGTGGCCTAATGGATAAGGCACTGGCCTCCTAAGCCAGGGATTGTGGGTTCGAGTCCCATCTGGGGTGCTGGGAAAGCAGAGTGGCGCAGCGGAAGCGTGCTGGGCCCATAACCCAGAGGTCGATGGATCGAAACCATCCTCTGCTAAGTCACCTTTAGTCCTAAAAAAGCATTCCTTTAGTCCAAAAATAGCACACCTTTCAATGTCAGAGGGGTGTGAGTCAAAAATTGATAGAAAGCCTCTAAAGACAGGGTGAATTCACTCTATAGCATTTCTTTCAATGTTTTAATTTAATGAAACTCTTCAAGGCACTTCATGCTTCACTCTAGCAAATCCCAATAGACACTCAAAATAACCTACAAATTCAAGCTTGTGTTGTAAAAAATGTAAGTGCCTTTCAAGAAAGTGAATGAAAATGGTGCTCGACAAGATGTTTAGAAGTAGACCTGGAAATTTCAAAACTTAAAAGCATGTTTGCCAAGTTGATATGTTCATATGCTTGTACAAAAGATCTGCTAATTCCCTTGAGCCATGAGGTTGATTTGCTGACAACCGATGGCGTGATGACAAGGGGTAATGTCGAGAGATGTGTTACACTGGCCTATCTTATCAAAGATCTCTTGCTGAATCTTCTCCAGGACCTCCAGACTTCTACATATTTGGCCAAAAGAATGGACGCGGAACAACGTGTGGATTTTTCAAATGTCACTGGATATCAAAGATTGGGTGAAAGGGAAACTGAAATCCAGAAAGATTGAAAATACAAAAGATCTGCTAAGTCCCCTGCTCAGTGGGTGAAAGGGAAACTGAAATTTATAATGATTGAAATGACAAAAGATCTGCTAATTCCCTTCAGCTATGGTCGTGTTTGCACAAAGCAGTACAGAAACAAAATTGAGTTGAAGCATTGTACTGACTTTTCATTTTTCTGCCTCTCAGGTGTCTGACTAGAACAGACTGTACTGAGAACAGAGCCCTCTGATATATTCCAGAAGTATAGGTTGCGTTCATCGTGGGTACTGGACATCCGCAAGCTTTAGCAAGAGCCCCAGTGGCCTAATGGATAAGGCACTGGCCTCCTAAGCCAGGGATTGTGGGTTCGAGTCCCATCTGGGGTGTTGGGAAAGCAGAGTGGGGCAGCGGAAGCGTGCTGGGCCCATAACCCAGAGGTCGATGGATCGAAACCATCCTCTGCTAAGTCACCTTTAGTCCTAAAAAAGCATTCCTTTAGTCCAAAAATAGCACACCTTTCAATGTCAGAGGGGTGTGAGTCAAAAATTGATAGAAAGCCTCTAAAGACAGGGTGAATTCACTCTATAGCATTTCTTTCAATGTTTTAATTTAATGAAACTCTTCAAGGCACTTCATGCTTCACTCTAGCAAATCCCAATAGACACTCAAAATAACCTACAAATTCAAGCTTGTGTTGTAAAAAATGTAAGTGCCTTTCAAGAAAGTGAATGAAAATGGTGCTCGACAAGATGTTTAGAAGTAGACCTGGAAATTTCAAAACTTAAAAGCATGTTTGCCAAGTTGATATGTTCATATGCTTGTACAAAAGATCTGCTAATTCCCTTGAGCCATGAGGTTGATTTGCTGACAACAGATGGCGTGATGACAAGGGGTAATGTCGAGAGATGTGTTACATTGGCCTATCTTATCAAAGATCTCTTGCTGAATCTTCTCCAGGACCTCCAGACTTCTACATATTTGGCCAAAAGAGGTGACGCGGAACAACGTGTGGATTTTTCAAATGTCACTGGATGTCAAAGATTGGGTGAAAGGGAAACTGAAATCCAGAAAGATTGAAAATACAAAAGATCTGCTAAGTCCCCTGCTCAGTGGGTGAAAGGGAAACTGAAATTCATAATGATTGAAATGACAAAAGATCTGCTAATTCCCTTCAGCTATGGTCGTGTTTGCACAAAGCAGTACAGAAACAAAATTGAGTTGAAGCATTGTACTGACTTTTCATTTTTCTGTCTCTCAGGTGTCTGACTAGAACAGACTGTACTGAGAACAGAGCCCTCTGATATATTCCAGAAGTATAGGTTGCGTTCATCGTGGGTACTGGACATCCGCAAGCTTTAGCAAGAGCCCCAGTGGCCTAATGGATAAGGCACTGGCCTCCTAAGCCAGGGATTGTGGGTTCGAGTCCCATCTGGGGTGCTGGGAAAGCAGAGTGGCGCAGCGGAAGCGTGCTGGGCCCATAACCCAGAGGTCGATGGATTGAAACCATCCTCTGCTAAGTCAGCTTTAGTCCTAAAAAAGCATTCCTTTAGTCCAAAAATAGCACACCTTTCAATGTCAGAGGGGTGTGAGTCAAAAATTGATAGAAAGCCTCTAAAGACAGGGTGAATTCACTCTATAGCATTTCTTTCAATGTTTTAATTTAATGAAACTCTTCAAGGCACTTCATGCTTCACTCTAGCAAATCCCAATAGACACTCAAAATAACCTACAAATTCAAGCTTGTGTCGTAAAAAATGTAAGTCCCTTTCAAGAAAGTGAATGAAAATGGTGCTCGACAAGATGTTTAGAAGTAGACCTGGAAATTTCAAAACTTAAAAGCATGTTTGCCAAGTTGATATGTTCATATGCTTGTACAAAAGATCTGCTAATTCCCTTGAGCCATGAGGTTGATTTGCTGACAACAGATGGCGTGATGACAAGGGGTAATGTCGAGAGATGTGTTACACTGGCCTATCTTATCAAAGATCTCTTGCTGAATCTTCTCCAGGACCTCCAGACTTCTACATATTTGGCCAAAAGAATGGACGCGGAACAACGTGTGGATTTTTCAAATGTCACTGGATATCAAAGATTGGGTGAAAGGGAAACTGAAATCCAGAAAGATTGAAAATACAAAAGATCTGCTAAGTCCCCTGCTCAGTGGGTGAAAGGGAAACTGAAATTCATAATGATTGAAATGACAAAAGATCTGCTAATTCCCTTCAGCTATGGTCGTGTTTGCACAAAGCAGTACAGAAACAAAATTGAGTTGAAGCATTGTACTGACTTTTCATTTTTCTGTCTCTCAGGTGTCTGACTAGAACAGACTGTACTGAGAACAGAGCCCTCTGATATATTCCAGAAGTATAGGTTGCGTTCATCGTGGGTACTGGACATCCGCAAGCTTTAGCAAGAGCCCCAGTGGCCTAATGGATAAGGCACTGGCCTCCTAAGCCAGGGATTGTGGGTTCGAGTCCCATCTGGGGTGCTGGGAAAGCAGAGTGGCGCAGCGGAAGCGTGCTGGGCCCATAACCCAGAGGTCGATGGATCGAAACCATCCTCTGCTAAGTCACCTTTAGTCCTAAAAAAGCATTCCTTTAGTCCAAAAATAGCACACCTTTCAATGTCAGAGGGGTGTGAGTCAAAAATTGATAGAAAGCCTCTAAAGACAGGGTGAATTCACTCTATAGCATTTCTTTCAATGTTTTAATTTAATGAAACTCTTCAAGGCACTTCATGCTTCACTCTAGCAAATCCCAATAGACACTCAAAATAACCTACAAATTCAAGCTTGTGTTGTAAAAAATGTAAGTGCCTTTCAAGAAAGTGAATGAAAATGGTGCTCGACAAGATGTTTAGAAGTAGACCTGGAAATTTCAAAACTTAAAAGCATGTTTGCCAAGTTGATATGTTCATATGCTTGTACAAAAGATCTGCTAATTCCCTTGAGCCATGAGGTTGATTTGCTGACAACAGATGGCGTGATGACAAGGGGTAATGTCGAGAGATGTGTTACACTGGCCTATCTTATCAAAGATCTCTTGCTGAATCTTCTCCAGGACCTCCAGACTTCTCCTACATATTTGGCCAAAAGAATGGACGCGGAACAACGTGTGGATTTTTCAAATGTCACTGGATATCAAAGATTGGGTGAAAGGGAAACTGAAATCCAGAAAGATTGAAAATACAAAAGATCTGCTAAGTCCCCTGCTCAGTGGGTGAAAGGGAAACTGAAATTCATAATGATTGAAATGACAAAAGATCTGCTAATTCCCTTCAGCTATGGTCGTGTTTGCACAAAGCAGTACAGAAACAAAATTGAGTTGAAGCATTGTACTGACTTTTCATTTTTCTGTCTCTCAGGTGTCTGACTAGAACAGATTGTACTGAGAACAGAACCCTCTGATATATTCCAGAAGTATAGGTTGCGTTCATCGTGGGTACTGGACATCCGCAAGCTTTAGCAAGAGCCCCAGTGGCCTAATGGATAAAGCACTGGCCTCCTAAGCCAGGGATTGTGGGTTCGAGTCCCATCAGGGGTGCTGGGAAAGCAGAGTGGCGCAGCGGAAGCGTGCTGGGCCCATAACCCAGAGGTCGATGGATCGAAACCATCCTCTGCTAAGTCAGCTTTAGTCCTAAAAAAGCATTCCTTTAGTCCAAAAATAGCACACCTTTCAATGTCAGAGGGGTGTGAGTCAAAAATTGATAGAAAGCCTCTAAAGACAGGGTGAATTCACTCTATAGCATTTCTTTCAATGTTTTAATTTAATGAAACTCTTCAAGGCACTTCATGCTTCACTCTAGCAAATCCCAATAGACACTCAAAATAACCTACAAATTCAAGCTTGTGTTGTAAAAAATTTAAGTCCCTTTCAAGAAAGTGAATGAAAATGGTGCTCGACAAGATGTTTAGAAGTAGACCTGGAAATTTCAAAACTTAAAAGCATGTTTGCCAAGCTGATATGTTCATATGCTTGTACAAAAGATCTGCCAATTCCCTTGAGCCATGAGGTTGATTTGCTGACAACAGATGGCGTGATGACAAGGGGTAATGTCGAGAGATGTGTTACATTGGCCTATCTTATCAAAGATCTCTTGCTGAATCTTCTCCAGGACCTCCAGACTTCTACATATTTGGCCAAAAGAGGTGACGCGGGACAACGTGTGGATTTTTCAAATGTCACTGGATGTCAAAGATTGGGTGAAAGGGAAACTGAAATCCAGAAAGATTGAAAATACAAAAGATCTGCTAAGTCCCCTGCTCAGTGGGTGAAAGGGAAACTGAAATTCATAATGATTGAAATGACAAAAAATCTGCTAATTCCCTTCAGCTATGGTCGTGTTTGCACAAAGCAGTACAGAAACAAAATTGAGTTGAAGCATTGTACTGACTTTTCATTTTTCTGTCTCTCAGGTGTCTGACTAGAACAGACTGTACTGAGAACAGAGCCCTCTGATATATTCCAGAAGTATAGGTTGCGTTCATCGTGGGTACTGGACATCCGCAAGCTTTAGCAAGAGCCCCAGTGGCCTAATGGATAAAGCACTGGCCTCCTAAGCCAGGGATTGTGGGTTCGAGTCCCATCAGGGGTGCTGGGAAAGCAGAGTGGCGCAGCGGAAGCGTGCTGGGCCCATAACCCAGAGGTCGATGGATCGAAACCATCCTCTGTTAAGTCAGCTTTAGTCCTAAAAAAGCATTCCTTTAGTCCAAAAATAGCACACCTTTCAATGTCAGAGGGGTGTGAGTCAAAAATTGATAGAAAGCCTCTAAAGACAGGGTGAATTCACTCTATAGCATTTCTTTCAATGTTTTAATTTAATGAAACTCTTCAAGGCACTTCATGCTTCACTCTAGCAAATCCCAATAGACACTCAAAATAACCTACAAATTCAAGCTTGTGTTGTAAAAAATTTAAGTCCCTTTCAAGAAAGTGAATGAAAATGGTGCTCGACAAGATGTTTAGAAGTAGATCTGGAAATTTCAAAACTTAAAAGCATGTTTGCCAAGCTGATATGTTCATATGCTTGTACAAAAGATCTGCCAATTCCCTTGAGCCATGAGGTTGATTTGCTGACAACAGATGGCGTGATGACAAGGGGTAATGTCGAGAGATGTGTTACATTGGCCTATCTTATCAAAGATCTCTTGCTGAATCTTCTCCAGGACCTCCAGACTTCTACATATTTGGCCAAAAGAGGTGATGCGGAACAACGTGTGGATTTTTCAAATGTCACTGGATGTCAAAGATTGGGTGAAAGGGAAACTGAAATCCAGAAAGATTGAAAATACAAAAGATCTGCTAAGTCCCCTGCTCAGTAGGTGAAAGGGAAACTGAAATTCATAATGATTGAAATGACAAAAGATCTGCTAATTCCCTTCAGCTATGGTCGTGTTTGCACAAAGCAGTACAGAAACAAAATTGAGTTGAAGCATTGTACTGACTTTTCATTTTTCTGTCTCTCAGGTGTCTGACTAGAACAGACTGTACTGAGAACAGAGCCCTCTGATATATTCCAGAAGTATAGGTTGCGTTCATCGTGGGTACTGAACATCCGCAAGCTTTAGCAAGAGCCCCAGTGGCCTAATGGATAAGGCACTGGCCTCCTAAGCCAGGGATTGTTGGTTCGAGTCCCATCTGGGGTGCTGGGAAAGCAGAGTGGCGCAGCGGAAGCGTGCTGGGCCCATAACCCAGAGGTCGATGGATCGAAACCATCCTCTGCTAAGTCACCTTTAGTCCTAAAAAAGCATTCCTTTAGTCCAAAAATAGCACACCTTTCAATGTCAGAGGGGTGTGAGTCAAAAATTGATAGAAAGCCTCTAAAGACAGGGTGAATTCACTCTATAGCATTTCTTTCAATGTTTTAATTTAATGAAACTCTTCAAGGCACTTCATGCTTCACTCTAGCAAATCCCAATAGACACTCAAAATAACCTACAAATTCAAGCTTGTGTTGTAAAAAATGTAAGTGCCTTTCAAGAAAGTGAATGAAAATGGTGCTCGACAAGATGTTTAGAAGTAGACCTGGAAATTTCAAAACTTAAAAGCATGTTTGCCAAGTTGATATGTTCATATGCTTGTACAAAAGATCTGCTAATTCCCTTGAGCCATGAGGTTGATTTGCTGACAACAGATGGCGTGATGACAAGGGGTAATGTCGAGAGATGTGTTACACTGGCCTATCTTATCAAAGATCTCTTGCTGAATCTTCTCCAGGACCTCCAGACTTCTACATATTTGGCCAAAAGAATGGACGCGGAACAACGTGTGGATTTTTCAAATGTCACTGGATATCAAAGATTGGGTGAAAGGGAAACTGAAATCCAGAAAGATTGAAAATACAAAAGATCTGCTAAGTCCCCTGCTCAGTGGGTGAAAGGGAAACTGAAATTCATAATGATTGAAATGACAAAAGATCTGCTAATTCCCTTCAGCTATGGTCGTGTTTGCACAAAGCAGTACAGAAACAAAATTGAGTTGAAGCATTGTACTGACTTTTCATTTTTCTGTCTCTCAGGTGTCTGACTAGAACAGACTGTACTGAGAACAGAGCCCTCTGATATATTCCAGAAGTATAGGTTGCGTTCATCGTGGGTACTGGACATCCGCAAGCTTTAGCAAGAGCCCCAGTGGCCTAATGGATAAGGCACTGGCCTCCTAAGCCAGGGATTGTTGGTTCGAGTCCCATCTGGGCTGCTGGGAAAGCAGAGTGGCGCAGCGGAAGCGTGCTGGGCCCATAACCCAGAGGTCGATGGATCGAAACCATCCTCTGCTAAGTCACCTTTAGTCCTAAAAAAGCATTCCTTTAGTCCAAAAATAGCACACCTTTCAATGTCAGAGGGGTGTGAGTCAAAAATTGATAGAAAGCCTCTAAAGACAGGGTGAATTCACTCTATAGCATTTCTTTCAATGTTTTAATTTAATGAAACTCTTCAAGGCACTTCATGCTTCACTCTAGCAAATCCCAATAGACACTCAAAATAACCTACAAATTCAAGCTTGTGTTGTAAAAAATGTAAGTGCCTTTCAAGAAAGTGAATGAAAATGGTGCTCGACAAGATGTTTAGAAGTAGACCTGGAAATTTCAAAACTTAAAAGCATGTTTGCCAAGTTGATATGTTCATATGCTTGTACAAAAGATCTGCTAATTCCCTTGAGCCATGAGGTTGATTTGCTGACAACAGATGGCGTGATGACAAGGGGTAATGTCGAGAGATGTGTTACACTGGCCTATCTTATCAAAGATCTCTTGCTGAATCTTCTCCAGGACCTCCAGACTTCTACATATTTGGCCAAAAGAATGGACGCGGAACAACGTGTGGATTTTTCAAATGTCACTGGATATCAAAGATTGGGTGAAAGGGAAACTGAAATCCAGAAAGATTGAAAATACAAAAGATCTGCTAAGTCCCCTGCTCAGTGGGTGAAAGGGAAACTGAAATTCATAATGATTGAAATGACAAAAGATCTGCTAATTCCCTTCAGCTATGGTCGTGTTTGCACAAAGCAGTACAGAAACAAAATTGAGTTGAAGCATTGTACTGACTTTTCATTTTTCTGTCTCTCAGGTGTCTGACTAGAACAGACTGTACTGAGAACAGAGCCCTCTGATATATTCCAGAAGTATAGGTTGCGTTCATCGTGGGTACTGGACATCCGCAAGCTTTAGCAAGAGCCCCAGTGGCCTAATGGATAAGGCACTGGCCTCCTAAGCCAGGGATTGTGGGTTCGAGTCCCATCTGGGGTGCTGGGAAAGCAGAGTGGCGCAGCGGAAGCGTGCTGGGCCCATAACCCAGAGGTCGATGGATCGAAACCATCCTCTGCTAAGTCACCTTTAGTCCTAAAAAAGCATTCCTTTAGTCCAAAAATAGCACACCTTTCAATGTCAGAGGGGTGTGAGTCAAAAATTGATAGAAAGCCTCTAAAGACAGGGTGAATTCACTCTATAGCATTTCTTTCAATGTTTTAATTTAATGAAACTCTTCAAGGCACTTCATGCTTCACTCTAGCAAATCCCAATAGACACTCAAAATAACCTACAAATTCAAGCTTGTGTTGTAAAAAATGTAAGTGCCTTTCAAGAAAGTGAATGAAAATGGTGCTCGACAAGATGTTTAGAAGTAGACCTGGAAATTTCAAAACTTAAAAGCATGTTTGCCAAGTTGATATGTTCATATGCTTGTACAAAAGATCTGCTAATTCCCTTGAGCCATGAGGTTGATTTGCTGACAACAGATGGCGTGATGACAAGGGGTAATGTCGAGAGATGTGTTACACTGGCCTATCTTATCAAAGATCTCTTGCTGAATCTTCTCCAGGACCTCCAGACTTCTACATATTTGGCCAAAAGAATGGACGCGGAACAACGTGTGGATTTTTCAAATGTCACTGGATATCAAAGATTGGGTGAAAGGGAAACTGAAATCCAGAAAGATTGAAAATACAAAAGATCTGCTAAGTCCCCTGCTCAGTGGGTGAAAGGGAAACTGAAATTTATAATGATTGAAATGACAAAAGATCTGCTAATTCCCTTCAGCTATGGTCGTGTTTGCACAAAGCAGTACAGAAACAAAATTGAGTTGAAGCATTGTACTGACTTTTCATTTTTCTGTCTCTCAGGTGTCTGACTAGAACAGACTGTACTGAGAACAGAGCCCTCTGATATATTCCAGAAGTATAGGTTGCGTTCATCGTGGGTACTGGACATCCGCAAGCTTTAGCAAGAGCCCCAGTGGCCTAATGGATAAGGCACTGGCCTCCTAAGCCAGGGATTGTGGGTTCGAGTCCCATCTGGGGTGCTGGGAAAGCAGAGTGGCGCAGCGGAAGCGTGCTGGGCCCATAACCCAGAGGTCGATGGATCGAAACCATCCTCTGCTAAGTCACCTTTAGTCCTAAAAAAGCATTCCTTTAGTCCAAAAATAGCACACCTTTCAATGTCAGAGGGGTGTGAGTCAAAAATTGATAGAAAGCCTCTAAAGACAGGGTGAATTCACTCTATAGCATTTCTTTCAATGTTTTAATTTAATGAAACTCTTCAAGGCACTTCATGCTTCACTCTAGCAAATCCCAATAGACACTCAAAATAACCTACAAATTCAAGCTTGTGTTGTAAAAAATGTAAGTGCCTTTCAAGAAAGTGAATGAAAATGGTGCTCGACAAGATGTTTAGAAGTAGACCTGGAAATTTCAAAACTTAAAAGCATGTTTGCCAAGTTGATATGTTCATATGCTTGTACAAAAGATCTGCTAATTCCCTTGAGCCATGAGGTTGATTTGCTGACAACAGATGGCGTGATGACAAGGGGTAATGTCGAGAGATGTGTTACACTGGCCTATCTTATCAAAGATCTCTTGCTGAATCTTCTCCAGGACCTCCAGACTTCTACATATTTGGCCAAAAGAATGGACGCGGAACAACGTGTGGATTTTTCAAATGTCACTGGATATCAAAGATTGGGTGAAAGGGAAACTGAAATCCAGAAAGATTGAAAATACAAAAGATCTGCTAAGTCCCCTGCTCAGTGGGTGAAAGGGAAACTGAAATTTATAATGATTGAAATGACAAAAGATCTGCTAATTCCCTTCAGCTATGGTCGTGTTTGCACAAAGCAGTACAGAAACAAAATTGAGTTGAAGCATTGTACTGACTTTTCATTTTTCTGTCTCTCAGGTGTCTGACTAGAACAGACTGTACTGAGAACAGAGCCCTCTGATATATTCCAGAAGTATAGGTTGCGTTCATCGTGGGTACTGGACATCCGCAAGCTTTAGCAAGAGCCCCAGTGGCCTAATGGATAAGGCACTGGCCTCCTAAGCCAGGGATTGTGGGTTCGAGTCCCATCTGGGGTGCTGGGAAAGCAGAGTGGCGCAGCGGAAGCGTGCTGGGCCCATAACCCAGAGGTCGATGGATCGAAACCATCCTCTGCTAAGTCACCTTTAGTCCTAAAAAAGCATTCCTTTAGTCCAAAAATAGCACACCTTTCAATGTCAGAGGGGTGTGAGTCAAAAATTGATAGAAAGCCTCTAAAGACAGGGTGAATTCACTCTATAGCATTTCTTTCAATGTTTTAATTTAATGAAACTCTTCAAGGCACTTCATGCTTCACTCTAGCAAATCCCAATAGACACTCAAAATAACCTACAAATTCAAGCTTGTGTTGTAAAAAATGTAAGTGCCTTTCAAGAAAGTGAATGAAAATGGTGCTCGACAAGATGTTTAGAAGTAGACCTGGAAATTTCAAAACTTAAAAGCATGTTTGCCAAGTTGATATGTTCATATGCTTGTACAAAAGATCTGCTAATTCCCTTGAGCCATGAGGTTGATTTGCTGACAACCGATGGCGTGATGACAAGGGGTAATGTCGAGAGATGTGTTACACTGGCCTATCTTATCAAAGATCTCTTGCTGAATCTTCTCCAGGACCTCCAGACTTCTACATATTTGGCCAAAAGAATGGACGCGGAACAACGTGTGGATTTTTCAAATGTCACTGGATATCAAAGATTGGGTGAAAGGGAAACTGAAATCCAGAAAGATTGAAAATACAAAAGATCTGCTAAGTCCCCTGCTCAGTGGGTGAAAGGGAAACTGAAATTTATAATGATTGAAATGACAAAAGATCTGCTAATTCCCTTCAGCTATGGTCGTGTTTGCACAAAGCAGTACAGAAACAAAATTGAGTTGAAGCATTGTACTGACTTTTCATTTTTCTGCCTCTCAGGTGTCTGACTAGAACAGACTGTACTGAGAACAGAGCCCTCTGATATATTCCAGAAGTATAGGTTGCGTTCATCGTGGGTACTGGACATCCGCAAGCTTTAGCAAGAGCCCCAGTGGCCTAATGGATAAGGCACTGGCCTCCTAAGCCAGGGATTGTGGGTTCGAGTCCCATCTGGGGTGTTGGGAAAGCAGAGTGGGGCAGCGGAAGCGTGCTGGGCCCATAACCCAGAGGTCGATGGATCGAAACCATCCTCTGCTAAGTCACCTTTAGTCCTAAAAAAGCATTCCTTTAGTCCAAAAATAGCACACCTTTCAATGTCAGAGGGGTGTGAGTCAAAAATTGATAGAAAGCCTCTAAAGACAGGGTGAATTCACTCTATAGCATTTCTTTCAATGTTTTAATTTAATGAAACTCTTCAAGGCACTTCATGCTTCACTCTAGCAAATCCCAATAGACACTCAAAATAACCTACAAATTCAAGCTTGTGTTGTAAAAAATGTAAGTGCCTTTCAAGAAAGTGAATGAAAATGGTGCTCGACAAGATGTTTAGAAGTAGACCTGGAAATTTCAAAACTTAAAAGCATGTTTGCCAAGTTGATATGTTCATATGCTTGTACAAAAGATCTGCTAATTCCCTTGAGCCATGAGGTTGATTTGCTGACAACAGATGGCGTGATGACAAGGGGTAATGTCGAGAGATGTGTTACATTGGCCTATCTTATCAAAGATCTCTTGCTGAATCTTCTCCAGGACCTCCAGACTTCTACATATTTGGCCAAAAGAGGTGACGCGGAACAACGTGTGGATTTTTCAAATGTCACTGGATGTCAAAGATTGGGTGAAAGGGAAACTGAAATCCAGAAAGATTGAAAATACAAAAGATCTGCTAAGTCCCCTGCTCAGTGGGTGAAAGGGAAACTGAAATTCATAATGATTGAAATGACAAAAGATCTGCTAATTCCCTTCAGCTATGGTCGTGTTTGCACAAAGCAGTACAGAAACAAAATTGAGTTGAAGCATTGTACTGACTTTTCATTTTTCTGTCTCTCAGGTGTCTGACTAGAACAGACTGTACTGAGAACAGAGCCCTCTGATATATTCCAGAAGTATAGGTTGCGTTCATCGTGGGTACTGGACATCCGCAAGCTTTAGCAAGAGCCCCAGTGGCCTAATGGATAAGGCACTGGCCTCCTAAGCCAGGGATTGTGGGTTCGAGTCCCATCTGGGGTGCTGGGAAAGCAGAGTGGCGCAGCGGAAGCGTGCTGGGCCCATAACCCAGAGGTCGATGGATTGAAACCATCCTCTGCTAAGTCAGCTTTAGTCCTAAAAAAGCATTCCTTTAGTCCAAAAATAGCACACCTTTCAATGTCAGAGGGGTGTGAGTCAAAAATTGATAGAAAGCCTCTAAAGACAGGGTGAATTCACTCTATAGCATTTCTTTCAATGTTTTAATTTAATGAAACTCTTCAAGGCACTTCATGCTTCACTCTAGCAAATCCCAATAGACACTCAAAATAACCTACAAATTCAAGCTTGTGTCGTAAAAAATGTAAGTCCCTTTCAAGAAAGTGAATGAAAATGGTGCTCGACAAGATGTTTAGAAGTAGACCTGGAAATTTCAAAACTTAAAAGCATGTTTGCCAAGCTGATATGTTCATATGCTTGTACAAAAGATCTGCCAATTCCCTTGAGCCATGAGGTTGATTTGCTGACAACAGATGGCGTGATGACAAGGGGTAATGTCGAGAGATGTGTTACATTGGCCTATCTTATCAAAGATCTCTTGCTGAATCTTCTCCAGGACCTCCAGACTTCTACATATTTGGCCAAAAGAGGTGACGCGGAACAACGTGTGGATTTTTCAAATGTCACTGGATGTCAAAGATTGGGTGAAAGGGAAACTGAAATCCAGAAAGATTGAAAATACAAAAGATCTGCTAAGTCCCCTGCTCAGTGGGTGAAAGGGAAACTGAAATTCATAATGATTGAAATGACAAAAGATCTGCTAATTCCCTTCAGCTATGGTCGTGTTTGCACAAAGCAGTACAGAAACAAAATTGAGTTGAAGCATTGTACTGACTTTTCATTTTTCTGTCTCTCAGGTGTCTGACTAGAACAGACTGTACTGAGAACAGAGCCCTCTGATATATTCCAGAAGTATAGGTTGCGTTCATCGTGGGTACTGGACATCCGCAAGCTTTAGCAAGAGCCCCAGTGGCCTAATGGATAAGGCACTGGCCTCCTAAGCCAGGGATTGTGGGTTCGAGTCCCATCTGGGGTGCTGGGAAAGCAGAGTGGCGCAGCGGAAGCGTGCTGGGCCCATAACCCAGAGGTCGATGGATTGAAACCATCCTCTGCTAAGTCAGCTTTAGTCCTAAAAAAGCATTCCTTTAGTCCAAAAATAGCACACCTTTCAATGTCAGAGGGGTGTGAGTCAAAAATTGATAGAAAGCCTCTAAAGACAGGGTGAATTCACTCTATAGCATTTCTTTCAATGTTTTAATTTAATGAAACTCTTCAAGGCACTTCATGCTTCACTCTAGCAAATCCCAATAGACACTCAAAATAACCTACAAATTCAAGCTTGTGTCGTAAAAAATGTAAGTCCCTTTCAAGAAAGTGAATGAAAATGGTGCTCGACAAGATGTTTAGAAGTAGACCTGGAAATTTCAAAACTTAAAAGCATGTTTGCCAAGCTGATATGTTCATATGCTTGTACAAAAGATCTGCCAATTCCCTTGAGCCATGAGGTTGATTTGCTGACAACAGATGGCGTGATGACAAGGGGTAATGTCGAGAGATGTGTTACATTGGCCTATCTTATCAAAGATCTCTTGCTGAATCTTCTCCAGGACCTCCAGACTTCTACATATTTGGCCAAAAGAGGTGACGCGGAACAACGTGTGGATTTTTCAAATGTCACTGGATGTCAAAGATTGGGTGAAAGGGAAACTGAAATCCAGAAAGATTGAAAATACAAAAGATCTGCTAAGTCCCCTGCTCAGTGGGTGAAAGGGAAACTGAAATTCATAATGATTGAAATGACAAAAGATCTGCTAATTCCCTTCAGCTATGGTCGTGTTTGCACAAAGCAGTACAGAAACAAAATTGAGTTGAAGCATTGTACTGACTTTTCATTTTTCTGTCTCTCAGGTGTCTGACTAGAACAGACTGTACTGAGAACAGAGCCCTCTGATATATTCCAGAAGTATAGGTTGCGTTCATCGTGGGTACTGGACATCCGCAAGCTTTAGCAAGAGCCCCAGTGGCCTAATGGATAAGGCACTGGCCTCCTAAGCCAGGGATTGTGGGTTCGAGTCCCATCTGGGGTGCTGGGAAAGCAGAGTGGCGCAGCGGAAGCGTGCTGGGCCCATAACCCAGAGGTCAATGGATCGAAACCATCCTCTGCTAAGTCAGCTTTAGTCCTAAAAAAGCATTCCTTTAGTCCAAAAATAGCACACCTTTCAATGTCAGAGGGGTGTGAGTCAAAAATTGATAGAAAGCCTCTAAAGACAGGGTGAATTCACTCTATAGCATTTCTTTCAATGTTTTAATTTAATGAAACTCTTCAAGGCACTTCATGCTTCACTCTAGCAAATCCCAATAGACACTCAAAATAACCTACAAATTCAAGCTTGTGTCGTAAAAAATTTAAGTCCCTTTCAAGAAAGTGAATGAAAATGGTGCTCGACAAGATGTTTAGAAGTAGACCTGGAAATTTCAAAACTTAAAAGCATGTTTGCCAAGCTGATATGTTCATATGCTTGTACAAAAGATCTGCCAATTCCCTTGAGCCATGAGGTTGATTTGCTGACAACAGATGGCGTGATGACAAGGGGTAATGTCGAGAGATGTGTTACATTGGCCTATCTTATCAAAGATCTCTTGCTGAATCTTCTCCAGGACCTCCAGACTTCTCCTACATATTTGGCCAAAAGAATGGACGCGGAACAACGTGTGGATTTTTCAAATGTCACTGGATATCAAAGATTGGGTGAAAGGGAAACTGAAATCCAGAAAGATTGAAAATACAAAAGATCTGCTAAGTCCCCTGCTCAGTGGGTGAAAGGGAAACTGAAATTCATAATGATTGAAATGACAAAAGATCTGCTAATTCCCTTCAGCTATGGTCGTGTTTGCACAAAGCAGTACAGAAACAAAATTGAGTTGAAGCATTGTACTGACTTTTCATTTTTCTGTCTCTCAGGTGTCTGACTAGAACAGATTGTACTGAGAACAGAACCCTCTGATATATTCCAGAAGTATAGGTTGCGTTCATCGTGGGTACTGGACATCCGCAAGCTTTAGCAAGAGCCCCAGTGGCCTAATGGATAAAGCACTGGCCTCCTAAGCCAGGGATTGTGGGTTCGAGTCCCATCAGGGGTGCTGGGAAAGCAGAGTGGCGCAGCGGAAGCGTGCTGGGCCCATAACCCAGAGGTCGATGGATCGAAACCATCCTCTGCTAAGTCAGCTTTAGTCCAAAAATAGCACACCTTTCAATGTCAGAGGGGTGTGAGTCAAAAATTGATAGAAAGCCTCTAAAGACAGGGTGAATTCACTCTATAGCATTTCTTTCAATGTTTTAATTTAATGAAACTCTTCAAGGCACTTCATGCTTCACTCTAGCAAATCCCAATAGACACTCAAAATAACCTACAAATTCAAGCTTGTGTTGTAAAAAATTTAAGTCCCTTTCAAGAAAGTGAATGAAAATGGTGCTCGACAAGATGTTTAGAAGTAGACCTGGAAATTTCAAAACTTAAAAGCATGTTTGCCAAGCTGATATGTTCATATGCTTGTACAAAAGATCTGCCAATTCCCTTGAGCCATGAGGTTGATTTGCTGACAACAGATGGCGTGATGACAAGGGGTAATGTCGAGAGATGTGTTACATTGGCCTATCTTATCAAAGATCTCTTGCTGAATCTTCTCCAGGACCTCCAGACTTCTACATATTTGGCCAAAAGAATGGACGCGGAACAACGTGTGGATTTTTCAAATGTCACTGGATATCAAAGATTGGGTGAAAGGGAAACTGAAATCCAGAAAGATTGAAAATACAAAAGATCTGCTAAGTCCCCTGCTCAGTGGGTGAAAGGGAAACTGAAATTCATAATGATTGAAATGACAAAAGATCTGCTAATTCCCTTCAGCTATGGTCGTGTTTGCACAAAGCAGTACAGAAACAAAATTGAGTTGAAGCATTGTACTGACTTTTCATTTTTCTGTCTCTCAGGTGTCTGACTAGAACAGACTGTACTGAGAACAGAGCCCTCTGATATATTCCAGAAGTATAGGTTGCGTTCATCGTGGGTACTGGACATCCGCAAGCTTTAGCAAGAGCCCCAGTGGCCTAATGGATAAGGCACTGGCCTCCTAAGCCAGGGATTGTGGGTTCGAGTCCCATCTGGGGTGCTGGGAAAGCAGAGTGGCGCAGCGGAAGCGTGCTGGGCCCATAACCCAGAGGTCGATGGATCGAAACCATCCTCTGCTAAGTCACCTTTAGTCCTAAAAAAGCATTCCTTTAGTCCAAAAATAGCACACCTTTCAATGTCAGAGGGGTGTGAGTCAAAAATTGATAGAAAGCCTCTAAAGACAGGGTGAATTCACTCTATAGCATTTCTTTCAATGTTTTAATTTAATGAAACTCTTCAAGGCACTTCATGCTTCACTCTAGCAAATCCCAATAGACACTCAAAATAACCTACAAATTCAAGCTTGTGTTGTAAAAAATGTAAGTGCCTTTCAAGAAAGTGAATGAAAATGGTGCTCGACAAGATGTTTAGAAGTAGACCTGGAAATTTCAAAACTTAAAAGCATGTTTGCCAAGTTGATATGTTCATATGCTTGTACAAAAGATCTGCTAATTCCCTTGAGCCATGAGGTTGATTTGCTGACAACCGATGGCGTGATGACAAGGGGTAATGTCGAGAGATGTGTTACACTGGCCTATCTTATCAAAGATCTCTTGCTGAATCTTCTCCAGGACCTCCAGACTTCTACATATTTGGCCAAAAGAATGGACGCGGAACAACGTGTGGATTTTTCAAATGTCACTGGATATCAAAGATTGGGTGAAAGGGAAACTGAAATCCAGAAAGATTGAAAATACAAAAGATCTGCTAAGTCCCCTGCTCAGTGGGTGAAAGGGAAACTGAAATTTATAATGATTGAAATGACAAAAGATCTGCTAATTCCCTTCAGCTATGGTCGTGTTTGCACAAAGCAGTACAGAAACAAAATTGAGTTGAAGCATTGTACTGACTTTTCATTTTTCTGCCTCTCAGGTGTCTGACTAGAACAGACTGTACTGAGAACAGAGCCCTCTGATATATTCCAGAAGTATAGGTTGCGTTCATCGTGGGTACTGGACATCCGCAAGCTTTAGCAAGAGCCCCAGTGGCCTAATGGATAAGGCACTGGCCTCCTAAGCCAGGGATTGTGGGTTCGAGTCCCATCTGGGGTGTTGGGAAAGCAGAGTGGCGCAGCGGAAGCGTGCTGGGCCCATAACCCAGAGGTCGATGGATCGAAACCATCCTCTGCTAAGTCACCTTTAGTCCTAAAAAAGCATTCCTTTAGTCCAAAAATAGCACACCTTTCAATGTCAGAGGGGTGTGAGTCAAAAATTGATAGAAAGCCTCTAAAGACAGGGTGAATTCACTCTATAGCATTTCTTTCAATGTTTTAATTTAATGAAACTCTTCAAGGCACTTCATGCTTCACTCTAGCAAATCCCAATAGACACTCAAAATAACCTACAAATTCAAGCTTGTGTTGTAAAAAATGTAAGTGCCTTTCAAGAAAGTGAATGAAAATGGTGCTCGACAAGATGTTTAGAAGTAGACCTGGAAATTTCAAAACTTAAAAGCATGTTTGCCAAGTTGATATGTTCATATGCTTGTACAAAAGATCTGCTAATTCCCTTGAGCCATGAGGTTGATTTGCTGACAACAGATGGCGTGATGACAAGGGGTAATGTCGAGAGATGTGTTACACTGGCCTATCTTATCAAAGATCTCTTGCTGAATCTTCTCCAGGACCTCCAGACTTCTCCTACATATTTGGCCAAAAGAATGGACGCGGAACAACGTGTGGATTTTTCAAATGTCACTGGATATCAAAGATTGGGTGAAAGGGAAACTGAAATCCAGAAAGATTGAAAATACAAAAGATCTGCTAAGTCCCCTGCTCAGTGGGTGAAAGGGAAACTGAAATTCATAATGATTGAAATGACAAAAGATCTGCTAATTCCCTTCAGCTATGGTCGTGTTTGCACAAAGCAGTACAGAAACAAAATTGAGTTGAAGCATTGTACTGACTTTTCATTTTTCTGTCTCTCAGGTGTCTGACTAGAACAGATTGTACTGAGAACAGAACCCTCTGATATATTCCAGAAGTATAGGTTGCGTTCATCGTGGGTACTGGACATCCGCAAGCTTTAGCAAGAGCCCCAGTGGCCTAATGGATAAAGCACTGGCCTCCTAAGCCAGGGATTGTGGGTTCGAGTCCCATCAGGGGTGCTGGGAAAGCAGAGTGGCGCAGCGGAAGCGTGCTGGGCCCATAACCCAGAGGTCGATGGATCGAAACCATCCTCTGCTAAGTCAGCTTTAGTCCAAAAATAGCACACCTTTCAATGTCAGAGGGGTGTGAGTCAAAAATTGATAGAAAGCCTCTAAAGACAGGGTGAATTCACTCTATAGCATTTCTTTCAATGTTTTAATTTAATGAAACTCTTCAAGGCACTTCATGCTTCACTCTAGCAAATCCCAATAGACACTCAAAATAACCTACAAATTCAAGCTTGTGTTGTAAAAAATTTAAGTCCCTTTCAAGAAAGTGAATGAAAATGGTGCTCGACAAGATGTTTAGAAGTAGACCTGGAAATTTCAAAACTTAAAAGCATGTTTGCCAAGCTGATATGTTCATATGCTTGTACAAAAGATCTGCCAATTCCCTTGAGCCATGAGGTTGATTTGCTGACAACAGATGGCGTGATGACAAGGGGTAATGTCGAGAGATGTGTTACATTGGCCTATCTTATCAAAGATCTCTTGCTGAATCTTCTCCAGGACCTCCAGACTTCTACATATTTGGCCAAAAGAGGTGACGCGGGACAACGTGTGGATTTTTCAAATGTCACTGGATGTCAAAGATTGGGTGAAAGGGAAACTGAAATCCAGAAAGATTGAAAATACAAAAGATCTGCTAAGTCCCCTGCTCAGTGGGTGAAAGGGAAACTGAAATTCATAATGATTGAAATGACAAAAAATCTGCTAATTCCCTTCAGCTATGGTCGTGTTTGCACAAAGCAGTACAGAAACAAAATTGAGTTGAAGCATTGTACTGACTTTTCATTTTTCTGTCTCTCAGGTGTCTGACTAGAACAGACTGTACTGAGAACAGAGCCCTCTGATATATTCCAGAAGTATAGGTTGCGTTCATCGTGGGTACTGGACATCCGCAAGCTTTAGCAAGAGCCCCAGTGGCCTAATGGATAAAGCACTGGCCTCCTAAGCCAGGGATTGTGGGTTCGAGTCCCATCAGGGGTGCTGGGAAAGCAGAGTGGCGCAGCGGAAGAGTGCTGGGCCCATAACCCAGAGGTCGATGGATCGAAACCATCCTCTGTTAAGTCAGCTTTAGTCCTAAAAAAGCATTCCTTTAGTCCAAAAATAGCACACCTTTCAATGTCAGAGGGGTGTGAGTCAAAAATTGATAGAAAGCCTCTAAAGACAGGGTGAATTCACTCTATAGCATTTCTTTCAATGTTTTAATTTAATGAAACTCTTCAAGGCACTTCATGCTTCACTCTAGCAAATCCCAATAGACACTCAAAATAACCTACAAATTCAAGCTTGTGTTGTAAAAAATTTAAGTCCCTTTCAAGAAAGTGAATGAAAATGGTGCTCGACAAGATGTTTAGAAGTAGACCTGGAAATTTCAAAACTTAAAAGCATGTTTGCCAAGCTGATATGTTCATATGCTTGTACAAAAGATCTGCCAATTCCCTTGAGCCATGAGGTTGATTTGCTGACAACAGATGGCGTGATGACAAGGGGTAATGTCGAGAGATGTGTTACATTGGCCTATCTTATCAAAGATCTCTTGCTGAATCTTCTCCAGGACCTCCAGACTTCTACATATTTGGCCAAAAGAGGTGATGCGGAACAACGTGTGGATTTTTCAAATGTCACTGGATGTCAAAGATTGGGTGAAAGGGAAACTGAAATCCAGAAAGATTGAAAATACAAAAGATCTGCTAAGTCCCCTGCTCAGTAGGTGAAAGGGAAACTGAAATTCATAATGATTGAAATGACAAAAGATCTGCTAATTCCCTTCAGCTATGGTCGTGTTTGCACAAAGCAGTACAGAAACAAAATTGAGTTGAAGCATTGTACTGACTTTTCATTTTTCTGTCTCTCAGGTGTCTGACTAGAACAGACTGTACTGAGAACAGAGCCCTCTGATATATTCCAGAAGTATAGGTTGCGTTCATCGTGGGTACTGGACATCCGCAAGCTTTAGCAAGAGCCCCAGTGGCCTAATGGATAAGGCACTGGCCTCCTAAGCCAGGGATTGTTGGTTCGAGTCCCATCTGGGGTGCTGGGAAAGCAGAGTGGCGCAGCGGAAGCGTGCTGGGCCCATAACCCAGAGGTCGATGGATCGAAACCATCCTCTGCTAAGTCACCTTTAGTCCTAAAAAAGCATTCCTTTAGTCCAAAAATAGCACACCTTTCAATGTCAGAGGGGTGTGAGTCAAAAATTGATAGAAAGCCTCTAAAGACAGGGTGAATTCACTCTATAGCATTTCTTTCAATGTTTTAATTTAATGAAACTCTTCAAGGCACTTCATGCTTCACTCTAGCAAATCCCAATAGACACTCAAAATAACCTACAAATTCAAGCTTGTGTTGTAAAAAATGTAAGTGCCTTTCAAGAAAGTGAATGAAAATGGTGCTCGACAAGATGTTTAGAAGTAGACCTGGAAATTTCAAAACTTAAAAGCATGTTTGCCAAGTTGATATGTTCATATGCTTGTACAAAAGATCTGCTAATTCCCTTGAGCCATGAGGTTGATTTGCTGACAACAGATGGCGTGATGACAAGGGGTAATGTCGAGAGATGTGTTACACTGGCCTATCTTATCAAAGATCTCTTGCTGAATCTTCTCCAGGACCTCCAGACTTCTACATATTTGGCCAAAAGAATGGACGCGGAACAACGTGTGGATTTTTCAAATGTCACTGGATATCAAAGATTGGGTGAAAGGGAAACTGAAATCCAGAAAGATTGAAAATACAAAAGATCTGCTAAGTCCCCTGCTCAGTGGGTGAAAGGGAAACTGAAATTCATAATGATTGAAATGACAAAAGATCTGCTAATTCCCTTCAGCTATGGTCGTGTTTGCACAAAGCAGTACAGAAACAAAATTGAGTTGAAGCATTGTACTGACTTTTCATTTTTCTGTCTCTCAGGTGTCTGACTAGAACAGACTGTACTGAGAACAGAGCCCTCTGATATATTCCAGAAGTATAGGTTGCGTTCATCGTGGGTACTGGACATCCGCAAGCTTTAGCAAGAGCCCCAGTGGCCTAATGGATAAGGCACTGGCCTCCTAAGCCAGGGATTGTTGGTTCGAGTCCCATCTGGGCTGCTGGGAAAGCAGAGTGGCGCAGCGGAAGCGTGCTGGGCCCATAACCCAGAGGTCGATGGATCGAAACCATCCTCTGCTAAGTCACCTTTAGTCCTAAAAAAGCATTCCTTTAGTCCAAAAATAGCACACCTTTCAATGTCAGAGGGGTGTGAGTCAAAAATTGATAGAAAGCCTCTAAAGACAGGGTGAATTCACTCTATAGCATTTCTTTCAATGTTTTAATTTAATGAAACTCTTCAAGGCACTTCATGCTTCACTCTAGCAAATCCCAATAGACACTCAAAATAACCTACAAATTCAAGCTTGTGTTGTAAAAAATGTAAGTGCCTTTCAAGAAAGTGAATGAAAATGGTGCTCGACAAGATGTTTAGAAGTAGACCTGGAAATTTCAAAACTTAAAAGCATGTTTGCCAAGTTGATATGTTCATATGCTTGTACAAAAGATCTGCTAATTCCCTTGAGCCATGAGGTTGATTTGCTGACAACAGATGGCGTGATGACAAGGGGTAATGTCGAGAGATGTGTTACACTGGCCTATCTTATCAAAGATCTCTTGCTGAATCTTCTCCAGGACCTCCAGACTTCTACATATTTGGCCAAAAGAATGGACGCGGAACAACGTGTGGATTTTTCAAATGTCACTGGATATCAAAGATTGGGTGAAAGGGAAACTGAAATCCAGAAAGATTGAAAATACAAAAGATCTGCTAAGTCCCCTGCTCAGTGGGTGAAAGGGAAACTGAAATTCATAATGATTGAAATGACAAAAGATCTGCTAATTCCCTTCAGCTATGGTCGTGTTTGCACAAAGCAGTACAGAAACAAAATTGAGTTGAAGCATTGTACTGACTTTTCATTTTTCTGTCTCTCAGGTGTCTGACTAGAACAGACTGTACTGAGAACAGAGCCCTCTGATATATTCCAGAAGTATAGGTTGCGTTCATCGTGGGTACTGGACATCCGCAAGCTTTAGCAAGAGCCCCAGTGGCCTAATGGATAAGGCACTGGCCTCCTAAGCCAGGGATTGTGGGTTCGAGTCCCATCTGGGGTGCTGGGAAAGCAGAGTGGCGCAGCGGAAGCGTGCTGGGCCCATAACCCAGAGGTCGATGGATCGAAACCATCCTCTGCTAAGTCACCTTTAGTCCTAAAAAAGCATTCCTTTAGTCCAAAAATAGCACACCTTTCAATGTCAGAGGGGTGTGAGTCAAAAATTGATAGAAAGCCTCTAAAGACAGGGTGAATTCACTCTATAGCATTTCTTTCAATGTTTTAATTTAATGAAACTCTTCAAGGCACTTCATGCTTCACTCTAGCAAATCCCAATAGACACTCAAAATAACCTACAAATTCAAGCTTGTGTTGTAAAAAATGTAAGTGCCTTTCAAGAAAGTGAATGAAAATGGTGCTCGACAAGATGTTTAGAAGTAGACCTGGAAATTTCAAAACTTAAAAGCATGTTTGCCAAGTTGATATGTTCATATGCTTGTACAAAAGATCTGCTAATTCCCTTGAGCCATGAGGTTGATTTGCTGACAACAGATGGCGTGATGACAAGGGGTAATGTCGAGAGATGTGTTACACTGGCCTATCTTATCAAAGATCTCTTGCTGAATCTTCTCCAGGACCTCCAGACTTCTACATATTTGGCCAAAAGAATGGACGCGGAACAACGTGTGGATTTTTCAAATGTCACTGGATATCAAAGATTGGGTGAAAGGGAAACTGAAATCCAGAAAGATTGAAAATACAAAAGATCTGCTAAGTCCCCTGCTCAGTGGGTGAAAGGGAAACTGAAATTTATAATGATTGAAATGACAAAAGATCTGCTAATTCCCTTCAGCTATGGTCGTGTTTGCACAAAGCAGTACAGAAACAAAATTGAGTTGAAGCATTGTACTGACTTTTCATTTTTCTGTCTCTCAGGTGTCTGACTAGAACAGACTGTACTGAGAACAGAGCCCTCTGATATATTCCAGAAGTATAGGTTGCGTTCATCGTGGGTACTGGACATCCGCAAGCTTTAGCAAGAGCCCCAGTGGCCTAATGGATAAGGCACTGGCCTCCTAAGCCAGGGATTGTGGGTTCGAGTCCCATCTGGGGTGCTGGGAAAGCAGAGTGGCGCAGCGGAAGCGTGCTGGGCCCATAACCCAGAGGTCGATGGATCGAAACCATCCTCTGCTAAGTCACCTTTAGTCCTAAAAAAGCATTCCTTTAGTCCAAAAATAGCACACCTTTCAATGTCAGAGGGGTGTGAGTCAAAAATTGATAGAAAGCCTCTAAAGACAGGGTGAATTCACTCTATAGCATTTCTTTCAATGTTTTAATTTAATGAAACTCTTCAAGGCACTTCATGCTTCACTCTAGCAAATCCCAATAGACACTCAAAATAACCTACAAATTCAAGCTTGTGTTGTAAAAAATGTAAGTGCCTTTCAAGAAAGTGAATGAAAATGGTGCTCGACAAGATGTTTAGAAGTAGACCTGGAAATTTCAAAACTTAAAAGCATGTTTGCCAAGTTGATATGTTCATATGCTTGTACAAAAGATCTGCTAATTCCCTTGAGCCATGAGGTTGATTTGCTGACAACAGATGGCGTGATGACAAGGGGTAATGTCGAGAGATGTGTTACACTGGCCTATCTTATCAAAGATCTCTTGCTGAATCTTCTCCAGGACCTCCAGACTTCTACATATTTGGCCAAAAGAATGGACGCGGAACAACGTGTGGATTTTTCAAATGTCACTGGATATCAAAGATTGGGTGAAAGGGAAACTGAAATCCAGAAAGATTGAAAATACAAAAGATCTGCTAAGTCCCCTGCTCAGTGGGTGAAAGGGAAACTGAAATTTATAATGATTGAAATGACAAAAGATCTGCTAATTCCCTTCAGCTATGGTCGTGTTTGCACAAAGCAGTACAGAAACAAAATTGAGTTGAAGCATTGTACTGACTTTTCATTTTTCTGTCTCTCAGGTGTCTGACTAGAACAGACTGTACTGAGAACAGAGCCCTCTGATATATTCCAGAAGTATAGGTTGCGTTCATCGTGGGTACTGGACATCCGCAAGCTTTAGCAAGAGCCCCAGTGGCCTAATGGATAAGGCACTGGCCTCCTAAGCCAGGGATTGTGGGTTCGAGTCCCATCTGGGGTGCTGGGAAAGCAGAGTGGCGCAGCGGAAGCGTGCTGGGCCCATAACCCAGAGGTCGATGGATCGAAACCATCCTCTGCTAAGTCACCTTTAGTCCTAAAAAAGCATTCCTTTAGTCCAAAAATAGCACACCTTTCAATGTCAGAGGGGTGTGAGTCAAAAATTGATAGAAAGCCTCTAAAGACAGGGTGAATTCACTCTATAGCATTTCTTTCAATGTTTTAATTTAATGAAACTCTTCAAGGCACTTCATGCTTCACTCTAGCAAATCCCAATAGACACTCAAAATAACCTACAAATTCAAGCTTGTGTTGTAAAAAATGTAAGTGCCTTTCAAGAAAGTGAATGAAAATGGTGCTCGACAAGATGTTTAGAAGTAGACCTGGAAATTTCAAAACTTAAAAGCATGTTTGCCAAGTTGATATGTTCATATGCTTGTACAAAAGATCTGCTAATTCCCTTGAGCCATGAGGTTGATTTGCTGACAACAGATGGCGTGATGACAAGGGGTAATGTCGAGAGATGTGTTACACTGGCCTATCTTATCAAAGATCTCTTGCTGAATCTTCTCCAGGACCTCCAGACTTCTACATATTTGGCCAAAAGAATGGACGCGGAACAACGTGTGGATTTTTCAAATGTCACTGGATATCAAAGATTGGGTGAAAGGGAAACTGAAATCCAGAAAGATTGAAAATACAAAAGATCTGCTAAGTCCCCTGCTCAGTGGGTGAAAGGGAAACTGAAATTCATAATGATTGAAATGACAAAAGATCTGCTAATTCCCTTCAGCTATGGTCGTGTTTGCACAAAGCAGTACAGAAACAAAATTGAGTTGAAGCATTGTACTGACTTTTCATTTTTCTGTCTCTCAGGTGTCTGACTAGAACAGACTGTACTGAGAACAGAGCCCTCTGATATATTCCAGAAGTATAGGTTGCGTTCATCGTGGGTACTGGACATCCGCAAGCTTTAGCAAGAGCCCCAGTGGCCTAATGGATAAGGCACTGGCCTCCTAAGCCAGGGATTGTGGGTTCGAGTCCCATCTGGGGTGCTGGGAAAGCAGAGTGGCGCAGCGGAAGCGTGCTGGGCCCATAACCCAGAGGTCGATGGATCGAAACCATCCTCTGCTAAGTCACCTTTAGTCCTAAAAAAGCATTCCTTTAGTCCAAAAATAGCACACCTTTCAATGTCAGAGGGGTGTGAGTCAAAAATTGATAGAAAGCCTCTAAAGACAGGGTGAATTCACTCTATAGCATTTCTTTCAATGTTTTAATTTAATGAAACTCTTCAAGGCACTTCATGCTTCACTCTAGCAAATCCCAATAGACACTCAAAATAACCTACAAATTCAAGCTTGTGTTGTAAAAAATGTAAGTGCCTTTCAAGAAAGTGAATGAAAATGGTGCTCGACAAGATGTTTAGAAGTAGACCTGGAAATTTCAAAACTTAAAAGCATGTTTGCCAAGTTGATATGTTCATATGCTTGTACAAAAGATCTGCTAATTCCCTTGAGCCATGAGGTTGATTTGCTGACAACCGATGGCGTGATGACAAGGGGTAATGTCGAGAGATGTGTTACACTGGCCTATCTTATCAAAGATCTCTTGCTGAATCTTCTCCAGGACCTCCAGACTTCTACATATTTGGCCAAAAGAATGGACGCGGAACAACGTGTGGATTTTTCAAATGTCACTGGATATCAAAGATTGGGTGAAAGGGAAACTGAAATCCAGAAAGATTGAAAATACAAAAGATCTGCTAAGTCCCCTGCTCAGTGGGTGAAAGGGAAACTGAAATTTATAATGATTGAAATGACAAAAGATCTGCTAATTCCCTTCAGCTATGGTCGTGTTTGCACAAAGCAGTACAGAAACAAAATTGAGTTGAAGCATTGTACTGACTTTTCATTTTTCTGTCTCTCAGGTGTCTGACTAGAACAGACTGTACTGAGAACAGAGCCCTCTGATATATTCCAGAAGTATAGGTTGCGTTCATCGTGGGTACTGGACATCCGCAAGCTTTAGCAAGAGCCCCAGTGGCCTAATGGATAAGGCACTGGCCTCCTAAGCCAGGGATTGTGGGTTCGAGTCCCATCTGGGGTGCTGGGAAAGCAGAGTGGCGCAGCGGAAGCGTGCTGGGCCCATAACCCAGAGGTCGATGGATCGAAACCATCCTCTGCTAAGTCACCTTTAGTCCTAAAAAAGCATTCCTTTAGTCCAAAAATAGCACACCTTTCAATGTCAGAGGGGTGTGAGTCAAAAATTGATAGAAAGCCTCTAAAGACAGGGTGAATTCACTCTATAGCATTTCTTTCAATGTTTTAATTTAATGAAACTCTTCAAGGCACTTCATGCTTCACTCTAGCAAATCCCAATAGACACTCAAAATAACCTACAAATTCAAGCTTGTGTTGTAAAAAATGTAAGTGCCTTTCAAGAAAGTGAATGAAAATGGTGCTCGACAAGATGTTTAGAAGTAGACCTGGAAATTTCAAAACTTAAAAGCATGTTTGCCAAGTTGATATGTTCATATGCTTGTACAAAAGATCTGCTAATTCCCTTGAGCCATGAGGTTGATTTGCTGACAACAGATGGCGTGATGACAAGGGGTAATGTCGAGAGATGTGTTACACTGGCCTATCTTATCAAAGATCTCTTGCTGAATCTTCTCCAGGACCTCCAGACTTCTACATATTTGGCCAAAAGAATGGACGCGGAACAACGTGTGGATTTTTCAAATGTCACTGGATATCAAAGATTGGGTGAAAGGGAAACTGAAATCCAGAAAGATTGAAAATACAAAAGATCTGCTAAGTCCCCTGCTCAGTGGGTGAAAGGGAAACTGAAATTTATAATGATTGAAATGACAAAAGATCTGCTAATTCCCTTCAGCTATGGTCGTGTTTGCACAAAGCAGTACAGAAACAAAATTGAGTTGAAGCATTGTACTGACTTTTCATTTTTCTGTCTCTCAGGTGTCTGACTAGAACAGACTGTACTGAAAACAGAGCCCTCTGATATATTCCAGAAGTATAGGTTGCGTTCATCGTGGGTACTGGACATCCGCAAGCTTTAGCAAGAGCCCCAGTGGCCTAATGGATAAGGCACTGGCCTCCTAAGCCAGGGATTGTGGGTTCGAGTCCCATCTGGGGTGCTGGGAAAGCAGAGTGGCGCAGCGGAAGCGTGCTGGGCCCATAACCCAGAGGTCGATGGATCGAAACCATCCTCTGCTAAGTCACCTTTAGTCCTAAAAAAGCATTCCTTTAGTCCAAAAATAGCACACCTTTCAATGTCAGAGGGGTGTGAGTCAAAAATTGATAGAAAGCCTCTAAAGACAGGGTGAATTCACTCTATAGCATTTCTTTCAATGTTTTAATTTAATGAAACTCTTCAAGGCACTTCATGCTTCACTCTAGCAAATCCCAATAGACACTCAAAATAACCTACAAATTCAAGCTTGTGTTGTAAAAAATGTAAGTGCCTTTCAAGAAAGTGAATGAAAATGGTGCTCGACAAGATGTTTAGAAGTAGACCTGGAAATTTCAAAACTTAAAAGCATGTTTGCCAAGTTGATATGTTCATATGCTTGTACAAAAGATCTGCTAATTCCCTTGAGCCATGAGGTTGATTTGCTGACAACAGATGGCGTGATGACAAGGGGTAATGTCGAGAGATGTGTTACACTGGCCTATCTTATCAAAGATCTCTTGCTGAATCTTCTCCAGGACCTCCAGACTTCTACATATTTGGCCAAAAGAATGGACGCGGAACAACGTGTGGATTTTTCAAATGTCACTGGATATCAAAGATTGGGTGAAAGGGAAACTGAAATCCAGAAAGATTGAAAATACAAAAGATCTGCTAAGTCCCCTGCTCAGTGGGTGAAAGGGAAACTGAAATTTATAATGATTGAAATGACAAAAGATCTGCTAATTCCCTTCAGCTATGGTCGTGTTTGCACAAAGCAGTACAGAAACAAAATTGAGTTGAAGCATTGTACTGACTTTTCATTTTTCTGTCTCTCAGGTGTCTGACTAGAACAGACTGTACTGAGAACAGAGCCCTCTGATATATTCCAGAAGTATAGGTTGCGTTCATCGTGGGTACTGGACATCCGCAAGCTTTAGCAAGAGCCCCAGTGGCCTAATGGATAAGGCACTGGCCTCCTAAGCCAGGGATTGTGGGTTCGAGTCCCATCTGGGGTGCTGGGAAAGCAGAGTGGCGCAGCGGAAGCGTGCTGGGCCCATAACCCAGAGGTCGATGGATTGAAACCATCCTCTGCTAAGTCACCTTTAGTCCTAAAAAAGCATTCCTTTAGTCCAAAAATAGCACACCTTTCAATGTCAGAGGGGTGTGAGTCAAAAATTGATAGAAAGCCTCTAAAGACAGGGTGAATTCACTCTATAGCATTTCTTTCAATGTTTTAATTTAATGAAACTCTTCAAGGCACTTCATGCTTCACTCTAGCAAATCCCAATAGACACTCAAAATAACCTACAAATTCAAGCTTGTGTTGTAAAAAATGTAAGTGCCTTTCAAGAAAGTGAATGAAAATGGTGCTCGACAAGATGTTTAGAAGTAGACCTGGAAATTTCAAAACTTAAAAGCATGTTTGCCAAGTTGATATGTTCATATGCTTGTACAAAAGATCTGCTAATTCCCTTGAGCCATGAGGTTGATTTGCTGACAACAGATGGCGTGATGACAAGGGGTAATGTCGAGAGATGTGTTACACTGGCCTATCTTATCAAAGATCTCTTGCTGAATCTTCTCCAGGACCTCCAGACTTCTACATATTTGGCCAAAAGAATGGACGCGGAACAACGTGTGGATTTTTCAAATGTCACTGGATATCAAAGATTGGGTGAAAGGGAAACTGAAATCCAGAAAGATTGAAAATACAAAAGATCTGCTAAGTCCCCTGCTCAGTGGGTGAAAGGGAAACTGAAATTCATAATGATTGAAATGACAAAAGATCTGCTAATTCCCTTCAGCTATGGTCGTGTTTGCACAAAGCAGTACAGAAACAAAATTGAGTTGAAGCATTGTACTGACTTTTCATTTTTCTGTCTCTCAGGTGTCTGACTAGAACAGACTGTACTGAGAACAGAGCCCTCTGATATATTCCAGAAGTATAGGTTGCGTTCATCGTGGGTACTGGACATCCGCAAGCTTTAGCAAGAGCCCCAGTGGCCTAATGGATAAGGCACTGGCCTCCTAAGCCAGGGATTGTGGGTTCGAGTCCCATCTGGGGTGCTGGGAAAGCAGAGTGGCGCAGCGGAAGCGTGCTGGGCCCATAACCCAGAGGTCGATGGATCGAAACCATCCTCTGCTAAGTCACCTTTAGTCCTAAAAAAGCATTCCTTTAGTCCAAAAATAGCACACCTTTCAATGTCAGAGGGGTGTGAGTCAAAAATTGATAGAAAGCCTCTAAAGACAGGGTGAATTCACTCTATAGCATTTCTTTCAATGTTTTAATTTAATGAAACTCTTCAAGGCACTTCATGCTTCACTCTAGCAAATCCCAATAGACACTCAAAATAACCTACAAATTCAAGCTTGTGTTGTAAAAAATGTAAGTGCCTTTCAAGAAAGTGAATGAAAATGGTGCTCGACAAGATGTTTAGAAGTAGACCTGGAAATTTCAAAACTTAAAAGCATGTTTGCCAAGTTGATATGTTCATATGCTTGTACAAAAGATCTGCTAATTCCCTTGAGCCATGAGGTTGATTTGCTGACAACAGATGGCGTGATGACAAGGGGTAATGTCGAGAGATGTGTTACACTGGCCTATCTTATCAAAGATCTCTTGCTGAATCTTCTCCAGGACCTCCAGACTTCTACATATTTGGCCAAAAGAATGGACGCGGAACAACGTGTGGATTTTTCAAATGTCACTGGATATCAAAGATTGGGTGAAAGGGAAACTGAAATCCAGAAAGATTGAAAATACAAAAGATCTGCTAAGTCCCCTGCTCAGTGGGTGAAAGGGAAACTGAAATTCATAATGATTGAAATGACAAAAGATCTGCTAATTCCCTTCAGCTATGGTCGTGTTTGCACAAAGCAGTACAGAAACAAAATTGAGTTGAAGCATTGTACTGACTTTTCATTTTTCTGTCTCTCAGGTGTCTGACTAGAACAGACTGTACTGAGAACAGAGCCCTCTGATATATTCCAGAAGTATAGGTTGCGTTCATCGTGGGTACTGGACATCCGCAAGCTTTAGCAAGAGCCCCAGTGGCCTAATGGATAAGGCACTGGCCTCCTAAGCCAGGGATTGTGGGTTCGAGTCCCATCTGGGGTGCTGGGAAAGCAGAGTGGCGCAGCGGAAGCGTGCTGGGCCCATAACCCAGAGGTCGATGGATCGAAACCATCCTCTGCTAAGTCACCTTTAGTCCTAAAAAAGCATTCCTTTAGTCCAAAAATAGCACACCTTTCAATGTCAGAGGGGTGTGAGTCAAAAATTGATAGAAAGCCTCTAAAGACAGGGTGAATTCACTCTATAGCATTTCTTTCAATGTTTTAATTTAATGAAACTCTTCAAGGCACTTCATGCTTCACTCTAGCAAATCCCAATAGACACTCAAAATAACCTACAAATTCAAGCTTGTGTTGTAAAAAATGTAAGTGCCTTTCAAGAAAGTGAATGAAAATGGTGCTCGACAAGATGTTTAGAAGTAGACCTGGAAATTTCAAAACTTAAAAGCATGTTTGCCAAGTTGATATGGTCATATGCTTGTACAAAAGATCTGCTAATTCCCTTGAGCCATGAGGTTGATTTGCTGACAACAGATGGCGTGATGACAAGGGGTAATGTCGAGAGATGTGTTACACTGGCCTATCTTATCAAAGATCTCTTGCTGAATCTTCTCCAGGACCTCCAGACTTCTACATATTTGGCCAAAAGAATGGACGCGGAACAACGTGTGGATTTTTCAAATGTCACTGGATATCAAAGATTGGGTGAAAGGGAAACTGAAATCCAGAAAGATTGAAAATACAAAAGATCTGCTAAGTCCCCTGCTCAGTGGGTGAAAGGGAAACTGAAATTCATAATGATTGAAATGACAAAAGATCTGCTAATTCCCTTCAGCTATGGTCGTGTTTGCACAAAGCAGTACAGAAACAAAATTGAGTTGAAGCATTGTACTGACTTTTCATTTTTCTGTCTCTCAGGTGTCTGACTAGAACAGACTGTACTGAGAACAGAGCCCTCTGATATATTCCAGAAGTATAGGTTGCGTTCATCGTGGGTACTGGACATCCGCAAGCTTTAGCAAGAGCCCCAGTGGCCTAATGGATAAGGCACTGGCCTCCTAAGCCAGGGATTGTGGGTTCGAGTCCCATCTGGGGTGCTGGGAAAGCAGAGTGGCGCAGCGGAAGCGTGCTGGGCCCATAACCCAGAGGTCGATGGATCGAAACCATCCTCTGCTAAGTCACCTTTAGTCCTAAAAAAGCATTCCTTTAGTCCAAAAATAGCACACCTTTCAATGTCAGAGGGGTGTGAGTCAAAAATTGATAGAAAGCCTCTAAAGACAGGGTGAATTCACTCTATAGCATTTCTTTCAATGTTTTAATTTAATGAAACTCTTCAAGGCACTTCATGCTTCACTCTAGCAAATCCCAATAGACACTCAAAATAACCTACAAATTCAAGCTTGTGTTGTAAAAAATGTAAGTGCCTTTCAAGAAAGTGAATGAAAATGGTGCTCGACAAGATGTTTAGAAGTAGACCTGGAAATTTCAAAACTTAAAAGCATGTTTGCCAAGTTGATATGTTCATATGCTTGTACAAAAGATCTGCTAATTCCCTTGAGCCATGAGGTTGATTTGCTGACAACAGATGGCGTGATGACAAGGGGTAATGTCGAGAGATGTGTTACACTGGCCTATCTTATCAAAGATCTCTTGCTGAATCTTCTCCAGGACCTCCAGACTTCTACATATTTGGCCAAAAGAATGGACGCGGAACAACGTGTGGATTTTTCAAATGTCACTGGATATCAAAGATTGGGTGAAAGGGAAACTGAAATCCAGAAAGATTGAAAATACAAAAGATCTGCTAAGTCCCCTGCTCAGTGGGTGAAAGGGAAACTGAAATTCATAATGATTGAAATGACAAAAGATCTGCTAATTCCCTTCAGCTATGGTCGTGTTTGCACAAAGCAGTACAGAAACAAAATTGAGTTGAAGCATTGTACTGACTTTTCATTTTTCTGTCTCTCAGGTGTCTGACTAGAACAGACTGTACTGAGAACAGAGCCCTCTGATATATTCCAGAAGTATAGGTTGCGTTCATCGTGGGTACTGGACATCCGCAAGCTTTAGCAAGAGCCCCAGTGGCCTAATGGATAAGGCACTGGCCTCCTAAGCCAGGGATTGTGGGTTCGAGTCCCATCTGGGGTGCTGGGAAAGCAGAGTGGCGCAGCGGAAGCGTGCTGGGCCCATAACCCAGAGGTCGATGGATCGAAACCATCCTCTGCTAAGTCACCTTTAGTCCTAAAAAAGCATTCCTTTAGTCCAAAAATAGCACACCTTTCAATGTCAGAGGGGTGTGAGTCAAAAATTGATAGAAAGCCTCTAAAGACAGGGTGAATTCACTCTATAGCATTTCTTTCAATGTTTTAATTTAATGAAACTCTTCAAGGCACTTCATGCTTCACTCTAGCAAATCCCAATAGACACTCAAAATAACCTACAAATTCAAGCTTGTGTTGTAAAAAATGTAAGTGCCTTTCAAGAAAGTGAATGAAAATGGTGCTCGACAAGATGTTTAGAAGTAGACCTGGAAATTTCAAAACTTAAAAGCATGTTTGCCAAGTTGATATGTTCATATGCTTGTACAAAAGATCTGCTAATTCCCTTGAGCCATGAGGTTGATTTGCTGACAACAGATGGCGTGATGACAAGGGGTAATGTCGAGAGATGTGTTACACTGGCCTATCTTATCAAAGATCTCTTGCTGAATCTTCTCCAGGACCTCCAGACTTCTACATATTTGGCCAAAAGAATGGACGCGGAACAACGTGTGGATTTTTCAAATGTCACTGGATATCAAAGATTGGGTGAAAGGGAAACTGAAATCCAGAAAGATTGAAAATACAAAAGATCTGCTAAGTCCCCTGCTCAGTGGGTGAAAGGGAAACTGAAATTTATAATGATTGAAATGACAAAAGATCTGCTAATTCCCTTCAGCTATGGTCGTGTTTGCACAAAGCAGTACAGAAACAAAATTGAGTTGAAGCATTGTACTGACTTTTCATTTTTCTGTCTCTCAGGTGTCTGACTAGAACAGACTGTACTGAGAACAGAGCCCTCTGATATATTCCAGAAGTATAGGTTGCGTTCATCGTGGGTACTGGACATCCGCAAGCTTTAGCAAGAGCCCCAGTGGCCTAATGGATAAGGCACTGGCCTCCTAAGCCAGGGATTGTGGGTTCGAGTCCCATCTGGGGTGCTGGGAAAGCAGAGTGGCGCAGCGGAAGCGTGCTGGGCCCATAACCCAGAGGTCGATGGATCGAAACCATCCTCTGCTAAGTCACCTTTAGTCCTAAAAAAGCATTCCTTTAGTCCAAAAATAGCACACCTTTCAATGTCAGAGGGGTGTGAGTCAAAAATTGATAGAAAGCCTCTAAAGACAGGGTGAATTCACTCTATAGCATTTCTTTCAATGTTTTAATTTAATGAAACTCTTCAAGGCACTTCATGCTTCACTCTAGCAAATCCCAATAGACACTCAAAATAACCTACAAATTCAAGCTTGTGTTGTAAAAAATGTAAGTGCCTTTCAAGAAAGTGAATGAAAATGGTGCTCGACAAGATGTTTAGAAGTAGACCTGGAAATTTCAAAACTTAAAAGCATGTTTGCCAAGTTGATATGTTCATATGCTTGTACAAAAGATCTGCTAATTCCCTTGAGCCATGAGGTTGATTTGCTGACAACAGATGGCGTGATGACAAGGGGTAATGTCGAGAGATGTGTTACACTGGCCTATCTTATCAAAGATCTCTTGCTGAATCTTCTCCAGGACCTCCAGACTTCTACATATTTGGCCAAAAGAATGGACGCGGAACAACGTGTGGATTTTTCAAATGTCACTGGATATCAAAGATTGGGTGAAAGGGAAACTGAAATCCAGAAAGATTGAAAATACAAAAGATCTGCTAAGTCCCCTGCTCAGTGGGTGAAAGGGAAACTGAAATTCATAATGATTGAAATGACAAAAGATCTGCTAATTCCCTTCAGCTATGGTCGTGTTTGCACAAAGCAGTACAGAAACAAAATTGAGTTGAAGCATTGTACTGACTTTTCATTTTTCTGTCTCTCAGGTGTCTGACTAGAACAGACTGTACTGAGAACAGAGCCCTCTGATATATTCCAGAAGTATAGGTTGCGTTCATCGTGGGTACTGGACATCCGCAAGCTTTAGCAAGAGCCCCAGTGGCCTAATGGATAAGGCACTGGCCTCCTAAGCCAGGGATTGTGGGTTCGAGTCCCATCTGGGGTGCTGGGAAAGCAGAGTGGCGCAGCGGAAGCGTGCTGGGCCCATAACCCAGAGGTCGATGGATCGAAACCATCCTCTGCTAAGTCACCTTTAGTCCTAAAAAAGCATTCCTTTAGTCCAAAAATAGCACACCTTTCAATGTCAGAGGGGTGTGAGTCAAAAATTGATAGAAAGCCTCTAAAGACAGGGTGAATTCACTCTATAGCATTTCTTTCAATGTTTTAATTTAATGAAACTCTTCAAGGCACTTCATGCTTCACTCTAGCAAATCCCAATAGACACTCAAAATAACCTACAAATTCAAGCTTGTGTTGTAAAAAATGTAAGTGCCTTTCAAGAAAGTGAATGAAAATGGTGCTCGACAAGATGTTTAGAAGTAGACCTGGAAATTTCAAAACTTAAAAGCATGTTTGCCAAGTTGATATGTTCATATGCTTGTACAAAAGATCTGCTAATTCCCTTGAGCCATGAGGTTGATTTGCTGACAACAGATGGCGTGATGACAAGGGGTAATGTCGAGAGATGTGTTACACTGGCCTATCTTATCAAAGATCTCTTGCTGAATCTTCTCCAGGACCTCCAGACTTCTACATATTTGGCCAAAAGAATGGACGCGGAACAACGTGTGGATTTTTCAAATGTCACTGGATATCAAAGATTGGGTGAAAGGGAAACTGAAATCCAGAAAGATTGAAAATACAAAAGATCTGCTAAGTCCCCTGCTCAGTGGGTGAAAGGGAAACTGAAATTCATAATGATTGAAATGACAAAAGATCTGCTAATTCCCTTCAGCTATGGTCGTGTTTGCACAAAGCAGTACAGAAACAAAATTGAGTTGAAGCATTGTACTGACTTTTCATTTTTCTGTCTCTCAGGTGTCTGACTAGAACAGACTGTACTGAGAACAGAGCCCTCTGATATATTCCAGAAGTATAGGTTGCGTTCATCGTGGGTACTGGACATCCGCAAGCTTTAGCAAGAGCCCCAGTGGCCTAATGGATAAGGCACTGGCCTCCTAAGCCAGGGATTGTGGGTTCGAGTCCCATCTGGGGTGCTGGGAAAGCAGAGTGGCGCAGCGGAAGCGTGCTGGGCCCATAACCCAGAGGTCGATGGATCGAAACCATCCTCTGCTAAGTCACCTTTAGTCCTAAAAAAGCATTCCTTTAGTCCAAAAATAGCACACCTTTCAATGTCAGAGGGGTGTGAGTCAAAAATTGATAGAAAGCCTCTAAAGACAGGGTGAATTCACTCTATAGCATTTCTTTCAATGTTTTAATTTAATGAAACTCTTCAAGGCACTTCATGCTTCACTCTAGCAAATCCCAATAGACACTCAAAATAACCTACAAATTCAAGCTTGTGTTGTAAAAAATGTAAGTGCCTTTCAAGAAAGTGAATGAAAATGGTGCTCGACAAGATGTTTAGAAGTAGACCTGGAAATTTCAAAACTTAAAAGCATGTTTGCCAAGTTGATATGTTCATATGCTTGTACAAAAGATCTGCTAATTCCCTTGAGCCATGAGGTTGATTTGCTGACAACAGATGGCGTGATGACAAGGGGTAATGTCGAGAGATGTGTTACACTGGCCTATCTTATCAAAGATCTCTTGCTGAATCTTCTCCAGGACCTCCAGACTTCTCCTACATATTTGGCCAAAAGAATGGACGCGGAACAACGTGTGGATTTTTCAAATGTCACTGGATATCAAAGATTGGGTGAAAGGGAAACTGAAATCCAGAAAGATTGAAAATACAAAAGATCTGCTAAGTCCCCTGCTCAGTGGGTGAAAGGGAAACTGAAATTCATAATGATTGAAATGACAAAAGATCTGCTAATTCCCTTCAGCTATGGTCGTGTTTGCACAAAGCAGTACAGAAACAAAATTGAGTTGAAGCATTGTACTGACTTTTCATTTTTCTGTCTCTCAGGTGTCTGACTAGAACAGATTGTACTGAGAACAGAACCCTCTGATATATTCCAGAAGTATAGGTTGCGTTCATCGTGGGTACTGGACATCCGCAAGCTTTAGCAAGAGCCCCAGTGGCCTAATGGATAAAGCACTGGCCTCCTAAGCCAGGGATTGTGGGTTCGAGTCCCATCAGGGGTGCTGGGAAAGCAGAGTGGCGCAGCGGAAGCGTGCTGGGCCCATAACCCAGAGGTCGATGGATCGAAACCATCCTCTGCTAAGTCAGCTTTAGTCCTAAAAAAGCATTCCTTTAGTCCAAAAATAGCACACCTTTCAATGTCAGAGGGGTGTGAGTCAAAAATTGATAGAAAGCCTCTAAAGACAGGGTGAATTCACTCTATAGCATTTCTTTCAATGTTTTAATTTAATGAAACTCTTCAAGGCACTTCATGCTTCACTCTAGCAAATCCCAATAGACACTCAAAATAACCTACAAATTCAAGCTTGTGTTGTAAAAAATTTAAGTCCCTTTCAAGAAAGTGAATGAAAATGGTGCTCGACAAGATGTTTAGAAGTAGACCTGGAAATTTCAAAACTTAAAAGCATGTTTGCCAAGCTGATATGTTCATATGCTTGTACAAAAGATCTGCCAATTCCCTTGAGCCATGAGGTTGATTTGCTGACAACAGATGGCGTGATGACAAGGGGTAATGTCGAGAGATGTGTTACATTGGCCTATCTTATCAAAGATCTCTTGCTGAATCTTCTCCAGGACCTCCAGACTTCTACATATTTGGCCAAAAGAGGTGACGCGGGACAACGTGTGGATTTTTCAAATGTCACTGGATGTCAAAGATTGGGTGAAAGGGAAACTGAAATCCAGAAAGATTGAAAATACAAAAGATCTGCTAAGTCCCCTGCTCAGTGGGTGAAAGGGAAACTGAAATTCATAATGATTGAAATGACAAAAAATCTGCTAATTCCCTTCAGCTATGGTCGTGTTTGCACAAAGCAGTACAGAAACAAAATTGAGTTGAAGCATTGTACTGACTTTTCATTTTTCTGTCTCTCAGGTGTCTGACTAGAACAGACTGTACTGAGAACAGAGCCCTCTGATATATTCCAGAAGTATAGGTTGCGTTCATCGTGGGTACTGGACATCCGCAAGCTTTAGCAAGAGCCCCAGTGGCCTAATGGATAAAGCACTGGCCTCCTAAGCCAGGGATTGTGGGTTCGAGTCCCATCAGGGGTGCTGGGAAAGCAGAGTGGCGCAGCGGAAGCGTGCTGGGCCCATAACCCAGAGGTCGATGGATCGAAACCATCCTCTGTTAAGTCAGCTTTAGTCCTAAAAAAGCATTCCTTTAGTCCAAAAATAGCACACCTTTCAATGTCAGAGGGGTGTGAGTCAAAAATTGATAGAAAGCCTCTAAAGACAGGGTGAATTCACTCTATAGCATTTCTTTCAATGTTTTAATTTAATGAAACTCTTCAAGGCACTTCATGCTTCACTCTAGCAAATCCCAATAGACACTCAAAATAACCTACAAATTCAAGCTTGTGTTGTAAAAAATTTAAGTCCCTTTCAAGAAAGTGAATGAAAATGGTGCTCGACAAGATGTTTAGAAGTAGACCTGGAAATTTCAAAACTTAAAAGCATGTTTGCCAAGTTGATATGTTCATATGCTTGTACAAAAGATCTGCCAATTCCCTTGAGCCATGAGGTTGATTTGCTGACAACAGATGGCGTGATGACAAGGGGTAATGTCGAGAGATGTGTTACACTGGCCTATCTTATCAAAGATCTCTTGCTAAATCTTCTCCAGGACCTCCAGACTTCTCCTACATATTTGGCCAAAAGAATGGACGCGGAACAACGTGTGGATTTTTCAAATGTCACTGGATATCAAAGATTGGGTGAAAGGGAAACTGAAATCCAGAAAGATTGAAAATACAAAAGATCTGCTAAGTCCCCTGCTCAGTGGGTGAAAGGGAAACTGAAATTCATAATGATTGAAATGACAAAAGATCTGCTAATTCCCTTCAGCTATGGTCGTGTTTGCACAAAGCAGTACAGAAACAAAATTGAGTTGAAGCATTGTACTGACTTTTCATTTTTCTGTCTCTCAGGTGTCTGACTAGAACAGACTGTACTGAGAACAGAGCCCTCTGATATATTCCAGAAGTATAGGTTGCGTTCATCGTGGGTACTGGACATCCGCAAGCTTTAGCAAGAGCCCCAGTGGCCTAATGGATAAGGCACTGGCCTCCTAAGCCAGGCATTGTGGGTTCGAGTCCCATCTGAGGTGTTGGGAAAGCAGAGTGGCGCAGCGGAAGCGTACTGGGCCCATAACCCAGAGGTCGATGGATCGAAACCATCCTCTGCTAAGTCAGCTTTAGTCCTAAAAAAGCATTCCTTTAGTCCAAAAATAGCACACCTTTCAATGTCAGAGGGGTGTGAGTCAAAAATTGATAGAAAGCCTCTAAAGACAGGGTGAATTCACTCTATAGCATTTCTTTCAATGTTTTAATTTAATGAAACTCTTCAAGGCACTTCATGCTTCACTCTAGCAAATCCCAATAGACACTCAAAATAACCTACAAATTCAAGCTTGTGTTGTAAAAAATGTAAGTCCCTTTCAAGAAAGTGAATGAAAATGGTGCTCGACAAGATGTTTAGAAGTAGACCTGGAAATTTCAAAACTTAAAAGCATGTTTGCCAAGCTGATATGTTCATATGCTTGTACAAAAGATCTGCCAATTCCCTTGAGCCATGAGGTTGATTTGCTGACAACAGATGGCGTGATGACAAGGGGTAATGTCGAGAGATGTGTTACACTGGCCTATCTTATCAAAGATCTCTTGCTAAATCTTCTCCAGGACCTCCAGACTTCTCCTACATATTTGGCCAAAAGAATGGACGCGGAACAACGTGTGGATTTTTCAAATGTCACTGGATATCAAAGATTGGGTGAAAGGGAAACTGAAATCCAGAAAGATTGAAAATACAAAAGATCTGCTAAGTCCCCTGCTCAGTGGGTGAAAGGGAAACTGAAATTTATAATGATTGAAATGACAAAAGATCTGCTAATTCCCTTCAGCTATGGTCGTGTTTGCACAAAGCAGTACAGAAACAAAATTGAGTTGAAGCATTGTACTGACTTTTCATTTTTCTGTCTCTCAGGTGTCTGACTAGAACAGACTGTACTGAGAACAGAGCCCTCTGATATATTCCAGAAGTATAGGTTGCGTTCATCGTGGGTACTGGACATCCGCAAGCTTTAGCAAGAGCCCCAGTGGCCTAATGGATAAGGCACTGGCTTCCTAAGCCAGGGATTGTGGGTTCGAGTCCCATCTGGGGTGCTGGGAAAGCAGAGTGGCGCAGCGGAAGCGTGCTGGGCCCATAACCCAGAGGTCGATGGATCGAAACCATCCTCTGCTAAGTCACCTTTAGTCCTAAAAAAGCATTCCTTTAGTCCAAAAATAGCACACCTTTCAATGTCAGAGGGGTGTGAGTCAAAAATTGATAGAAAGCCTCTAAAGACAGGGTGAATTCACTCTATAGCATTTCTTTCAATGTTTTAATTTAATGAAACTCTTCAAGGCACTTCATGCTTCACTCTAGCAAATCCCAATAGACACTCAAAATAACCTACAAATTCAAGCTTGTGTTGTAAAAAATGTAAGTGCCTTTCAAGAAAGTGAATGAAAATGGTGCTCGACAAGATGTTTAGAAGTAGACCTGGAAATTTCAAAACTTAAAAGCATGTTTGCCAAGTTGATATGTTCATATGCTTGTACAAAAGATCTGCTAATTCCCTTGAGCCATGAGGTTGATTTGCTGACAACAGATGGCGTGATGACAAGGGGTAATGTCGAGAGATGTGTTACACTGGCCTATCTTATCAAAGATCTCTTGCTGAATCTTCTCCAGGACCTCCAGACTTCTACATATTTGGCCAAAAGAATGGACGCGGAACAACGTGTGGATTTTTCAAATGTCACTGGATATCAAAGATTGGGTGAAAGGGAAACTGAAATCCAGAAAGATTGAAAATACAAAAGATCTGCTAAGTCCCCTGCTCAGTGGGTGAAAGGGAAACTGAAATTTATAATGATTGAAATGACAAAAGATCTGCTAATTCCCTTCAGCTATGGTCGTGTTTGCACAAAGCAGTACAGAAACAAAATTGAGTTGAAGCATTGTACTGACTTTTCATTTTTCTGTCTCTCAGGTGTCTGACTAGAACAGACTGTACTGAGAACAGAGCCCTCTGATATATTCCAGAAGTATAGGTTGCGTTCATCGTGGGTACTGGACATCCGCAAGCTTTAGCAAGAGCCCCAGTGGCCTAATGGATAAGGCACTGGCCTCCTAAGCCAGGGATTGTGGGTTCGAGTCCCATCTGGGGTGCTGGGAAAGCAGAGTGGCGCAGCGGAAGCGTGCTGGGCCCATAACCCAGAGGTCGATGGATCGAAACCATCCTCTGCTAAGTCACCTTTAGTCCTAAAAAAGCATTCCTTTAGTCCAAAAATAGCACACCTTTCAATGTCAGAGGGGTGTGAGTCAAAAATTGATAGAAAGCCTCTAAAGACAGGGTGAATTCACTCTATAGCATTTCTTTCAATGTTTTAATTTAATGAAACTCTTCAAGGCACTTCATGCTTCACTCTAGCAAATCCCAATAGACACTCAAAATAACCTACAAATTCAAGCTTGTGTTGTAAAAAATGTAAGTGCCTTTCAAGAAAGTGAATGAAAATGGTGCTCGACAAGATGTTTAGAAGTAGACCTGGAAATTTCAAAACTTAAAAGCATGTTTGCCAAGTTGATATGTTCATATGCTTGTACAAAAGATCTGCTAATTCCCTTGAGCCATGAGGTTGATTTGCTGACAACAGATGGCGTGATGACAAGGGGTAATGTCGAGAGATGTGTTACACTGGCCTATCTTATCAAAGATCTCTTGCTGAATCTTCTCCAGGACCTCCAGACTTCTACACATTTGGCCAAAAGAATGGACGCGGAACAACGTGTGGATTTTTCAAATGTCACTGGATATCAAAGATTGGGTGAAAGGGAAACTGAAATCCAGAAAGATTGAAAATACAAAAGATCTGCTAAGTCCCCTGCTCAGTGGGTGAAAGGGAAACTGAAATTTATAATGATTGAAATGACAAAAGATCTGCTAATTCCCTTCAGCTATGGTCGTGTTTGCACAAAGCAGTACAGAAACAAAATTGAGTTGAAGCATTGTACTGACTTTTCATTTTTCTGTCTCTCAGGTGTCTGACTAGAACAGACTGTACTGAGAACAGAGCCCTCTGATATATTCCAGAAGTATAGGTTGCGTTCATCGTGGGTACTGGACATCCGCAAGCTTTAGCAAGAGCCCCAGTGGCCTAATGGATAAGGCACTGGCCTCCTAAGCCAGGGATTGTGGGTTCGAGTCCCATCTGGGGTGCTGGGAAAGCAGAGTGGCGCAGCGGAAGCGTGCTGGGCCCATAACCCAGAGGTCGATGGATCGAAACCATCCTCTGCTAAGTCACCTTTAGTCCTAAAAAAGCATTCCTTTAGTCCAAAAATAGCACACCTTTCAATGTCAGAGGGGTGTGAGTCAAAAATTGATAGAAAGCCTCTAAAGACAGGGTGAATTCACTCTATAGCATTTCTTTCAATGTTTTAATTTAATGAAACTCTTCAAGGCACTTCATGCTTCACTCTAGCAAATCCCAATAGACACTCAAAATAACCTACAAATTCAAGCTTGTGTTGTAAAAAATGTAAGTGCCTTTCAAGAAAGTGAATGAAAATGGTGCTCGACAAGATGTTTAGAAGTAGACCTGGAAATTTCAAAACTTAAAAGCATGTTTGCCAAGTTGATATGTTCATATGCTTGTACAAAAGATCTGCTAATTCCCTTGAGCCATGAGGTTGATTTGCTGACAACAGATGGCGTGATGACAAGGGGTAATGTCGAGAGATGTGTTACACTGGCCTATCTTATCAAAGATCTCTTGCTGAATCTTCTCCAGGACCTCCAGACTTCTACATATTTGGCCAAAAGAATGGACGCGGAACAACGTGTGGATTTTTCAAATGTCACTGGATATCAAAGATTGGGTGAAAGGGAAACTGAAATCCAGAAAGATTGAAAATACAAAAGATCTGCTAAGTCCCCTGCTCAGTGGGTGAAAGGGAAACTGAAATTTATAATGATTGAAATGACAAAAGATCTGCTAATTCCCTTCAGCTATGGTCGTGTTTGCACAAAGAAGTACAGAAACAAAATTGAGTTGAAGCATTGTACTGACTTTTCATTTTTCTGTCTCTCAGGTGTCTGACTAGAACAGACTGTACTGAGAACAGAGCCCTCTGATATATTCCAGAAGTATAGGTTGCGTTCATCGTGGGTACTGGACATCCGCAAGCTTTAGCAAGAGCCCCAGTGGCCTAATGGATAAGGCACTGGCCTCCTAAGCCAGGGATTGTGGGTTCGAGTCCCATCTGGGGTGCTGGGAAAGCAGAGTGGCGCAGCGGAAGCGTGCTGGGCCCATAACCCAGAGGTCGATGGATCGAAACCATCCTCTGCTAAGTCACCTTTAGTCCTAAAAAAAGCATTCCTTTAGTCCAAAAATAGCACACCTTTCAATGTCAGAGGGGTGTGAGTCAAAAATTGATAGAAAGCCTCTAAAGACAGGGTGAATTCACTCTATAGCATTTCTTTCAATGTTTTAATTTAATGAAACTCTTCAAGGCACTTCATGCTTCACTCTAGCAAATCCCAATAGACACTCAAAATAACCTACAAATTCAAGCTTGTGTTGTAAAAAATGTAAGTGCCTTTCAAGAAAGTGAATGAAAATGGTGCTCGACAAGATGTTTAGAAGTAGACCTGGAAATTTCAAAACTTAAAAGCATG
>NW_027507154.1:0-94499 GCF_052324685.1 Brachyhypopomus gauderio
CGTCTAGGTCAAGAGGTAGTGGGCTTGGACCCAGGCAGCCACAGTGTGCGCGTTTCAAGTCAACATCCCTTTGAACAGCCAGAGCAAATACCGGCTTTGAACGTTTAAAGCAAGCGGGACTCTTAAAGTGGCAACATCGGGGCTTAAAGTGGCAACACCAGTCCCCACGCAAAAAACCCTGCACCTCTTTAAACCCTGAAGTGGTGGCGAGAGATGAAATGACCCAAAGCCACGGCGAACGAGTGCGGGGGGGGGTGCATAGCCACAGCAACCCAAGAAAGAGCGCCGATGGCAGAAGGACCTCCGCGCCGACAGGCTGGGACCGGAGCAATCCGGAGCAGACCTCCGCATCTATTAGTCCCAATAAGGTCCATAACATCTAGTGGGGGGAAAATGTCTGCAAATTTATAGGCAATGATTAAACTGGTGTTCTATCAGGTCCTTGGCAGGCAGTGGGGATGTCCAGGTGGTTCCATTCCTGTAGCCGCCAGGAGCAGGAGGGCTTGGAGAGGGAGTGCGGGACGAGGGAACGGAGCGGGAGGCGCGTGCCGTCCACGCCATCGCCGTAAAACCCACAGCCCCGCCGCGAATACGGGCCGAGGCTGCGGCCCAAACTGGCGGGAGAGGACGGGCGGGGCACGACAGCCGTCGGCCGCGTTAATCCATCCGTGGTGAGGAAGTCGTGAGCGAGACGCTGCCTGTAAGGGGAGAGAAGCGGCCGCCGACAAAGGCAGCATACGCCGTGAGTCACTGCTGCACCAAAGCTTGGGGGGAACGTGGGGGGATAGATGGGAGAAACGCTTCCAGAGCCGGCCTGCCACCCCCACTGTCCTACCTGCAGTCCTAACCCCATTCCGCCCACCCCAGCCTCCCCCGGGAGGAGAGTGCCGGCGTCTTACCTTCCTGCCGATGGCCCCGCTGGGCTTGCGTGGTGGCGGCGGCTCGAAGATCCGCTGCTGCTGCTGGGGCGGGAGCGTAGAGTAGAGCGGGATGATCTTGATGTCCCCCCACCTCGGGGCCCAGGTCGTCAATCTCACGCTTGATCCGCTTGCAGGCCTCGTCGATCTCCTGCGGAGGCAGAGGGCGCCGCAGTTTAGCGCCCGGGCCGGCCGACAAGTCGCACGCCGTTGCTCATAAAAGCAAAGTAATAACGGCGATAAATAACCGCGGGCCTGCCTTTAGTGTGACAGCAGCAATCATACGTCCTTGCTCATTAGTCTCCCTGCACCGCGTCCTGTTTTGGCCCAGTTTGGCCCAGCGGCTGATTTCTGGACGAGTCTCCAACCCCCCCCCCCGCGCTAATCTTGACTTCAGCCTTCCCATGCAAATCACATTAAGTGTCCCTGGACCGCGTCCCAGGGGCGCGGGACACCGGCGCTCGGTGAGGGCCCGGTCCGCATCCAGCTGTGACGCGGCCGGGAAAACTAAACCTGGAGCTCCCAAACCACCCCCACCTTCCCGTGTGGCAGGGTCTCTCGGGCACGGAGGGGCGGGGGGGGACGAGAAGGCTGCGCTGATGCAGAACCAGATGCGAATCACAAAGGATCTGTTAAGTGAGGCTGAACATTACAAACGTAGGCGGGCGGGCCGGGAGGGACGCACGCATCTCCGGCAACCAGCAAAATATGACAGTTGACACAGAGAATTAGAGATACGCCGAAGCTAAGCGGCGCCGAAGCGCTCATATAGCGGCCCGGCTGCGTTTCCGGTGCCGATACAACAGGGCACAGGTGGGGAGGCGCGAGCAGGCAACCCTGCTATTGGTTATATCGGTACAAATTAATATACGCGCTACCACAGGTAAATGGGGGGGTGCAACAATATTAATAACTGCTGAGTCCAAACAGATCAGCTCTGTTGTGAAGGAGACAACCAGGCAACATGCGCCCTTAATCTGTCGGCCATTTGCGATAGTGCGGTTTAATTTAGCCTATCCATTACCAATCAGCAGGGCATCTCAGTGCAGGCAAAAATACAGTTATAAACATAAAGGAAGACATGACCTTATAAGGTATATATAAAAAAAAAAAAAGCTCATTTTCTTCTAGCCGAGCAACTATGGTAATGCAAAGAACAGTGCCACTGGGCCGATTGCCTGTGCGCTAGCACCATCCACAGGCCGCAGCGTGAAGTGCGTCCAGTTCCTCCAGACAGGCGGCAGTCACATGCCTGAAAAATGGCCGAGCACAAAGTTCCAGCGAGACCTCCCCACTGCAGCAGACCGTGGCGGAGGTTTAACGTGCGAGGATCTACATTGTATCATTACACAAAGACTGCCCTGCCACACTGAAGCCACCGTCCTCATCATCACTGAAAGGGGCCAAGGAATCATGGCTGTTGATAAAATGAACGAAGCCGGGAATAATTATTCGCTTTGTGCCGGGTGTAAAATTAAAAAGGGACCCTGGCCTGCGTGCGCACAGCCCGTGCGGCCGTACAGCAGGAGCTCCGGAGGGTTACGCCGCGCGCACACACACACACGACGGCGCCCCCGGCCTCTCGCCTCTTAATCAAAGCCCCGCCACAACTGGAGCGGGACAGGGGAAATGTGAATGGATTGATCAAATTAGCAGATGTATTAATAGCCCATCAGCCCTCTGGATGCAGCAGCTGTCAGGAGGGCCAGCATCCGCACTGCCAAGGCATCAGAGGGGAGGAGGACGGCGGCCCGTGCCCAGGCGAGAGCGCCCGCACCCGGGGCAGGACGCCAGCGCGGGGGGCCCCCCCGTCCACTCCACGCACCGGGCCTCGGAGAGACGATCCACGAGCGCTCTCCAAACGCGCCTTTTAATCTACGCGCTACAGATGCAAATGAGCTGGATGAGGTGCGGGAGCGAGGAACGTGCAGGAACGGTCTTCAGCTGCTCGGGGAGGCGGGCTGAGCCGCCGCAGTTGTTCAAAGAACTATTTCATCTCGCAGGAACTCGTTTAAGATGCAGCAAACCGACAGATGAGCATGGCATGGGTTTGGCGCAATCTGTTTGCACGAAAAAAACTTTAAGTAATTAAAAGGTCATAAGGAAGAGGTGATTTTGTTATTTGTTATAAAATCCGAATATTAAGCTGTAACAAAAAATAGGCTATAGCCAAGATTTGGATGCGAGTCTCCATAGTACTAATCTGCAATAAAGTTTCTTCGATTACAAACACCAACACCGCAGGTATACCAAACAATGGGTGTTTATGATAGAGCAACTCTATTATTGGTGGCCCAAAGATTCACAAGGACCCCCAGGCACAGAGAGGGCAGCCCTGTGAACAGAGCCAGCATACACCAAGTTCATAGCTGATTAAAACGGCACGCTAACGAGGGTGCGTGACAGCCGCCTCTGCTATCCAGCTTCTCTGTGAGGGACACAGGGTGCACCCACAAGACTTATAGCACAGGATGATAACTTAGACAAACTAATTCGCACTAAACCAACATATTCCATACCACCAGCATGGATGTGAATATTTAGCACTGGAATGAACACGACTGCCCAAAGAGCATTTTCTTTATTTAGTAAGGTTAAAAGTATGATGATGTATTCGCTTTTAGGAGCGTTTGCCTTGTGTTCTATTGAAGAAGTCAAATGTGCGCGTACTTAACCTTTGGGAAACTTGGCTAGTCAAACATCCCGCTCCAGGGCCCTGACGTTGCTTCAGTAGCACACACACTGCATTCGGTTCGATCTAACCAGTTAACGTGCTGCTGATCACTTTAAAAAGGGGTAATATAAAAGCTGGTATTAAGTCTTGGCGATGGTTGTGGTGAACCCTGTGAGAAAGCGGCAGTGTGTCGTTCGTCAGATCGGACACGTCTGTGTCTATTGTTGATTGTTCTTGGTGCTTCCTTGTCGTCGCGAGCTGTTCTTACGGTTCTGGGGGATGAGGCTGAGGTTCTGGGGACCCACTCAGACCAGCTCACTCCAGTTCTATAGCGTCGCCATGGCCAGAACTGCTGGCACGGCTCCGCTTCCTTACATCGAAACACGACGGCATCAGACACGACACGCCGATGCCAGAACTAGAAACAACCCCAGCCACTCTCAGCTATGTTCTTTAGTCACTGCAGCCAAATGCTCAATTACTCATGGCCCCCTGACTCGGGGGCACTTGGTACAGACAGGAGTGTGATTCTATGTAAATATATATACACATATATATACCCAAACTGGAGTTCCCATTCTCCATGACTACTCCATCAAATCCAACATGCACAAGCACAGAGCAAAAATATAAAACAAAAAAAAATTCGGTCCAATTACTTACAGATTACAGCGTATAGAAGAATGTGTATGTGCACTCACTCACTCTCCCTCACACACACGACTGAACCTTCATCTGTGACCATATTTATCATTCTGGGCAGGATTCTAACCCCCCCCCCCCCCCCTTCCGGTTGGGTGGGCACCAGTTGCAAGAAAGGGAAAATAACAAATGACTTAATTTCAGGGCTGAATCTGGGTCACAATCTGCCAGCCCAACCGCTCCCCCCACCCCACACACCCAGGGACCCCCCCACACCCAGGACCCCTCCACACACCCAGGGCCCCCCCCACACACCCAGTTCCAGTCACTACCATTATCAATATCAACACTGATCTGGTCACCTCTTTGGGACTTCGCTCAAGAGGATGGAGATGAATTTGTTTAATTCTGCTAAACAACGTATGCACTGGAAAGTAATTTTTGAACGCTCGTAGCTGATTAAAACAAGTTTGCCGAAAGTGATGAGACAAGTGCGAGTAATTTAAGAGGAATCTTGATGGGCCGACAGACGCTTCACAGACATCTCCTAGAAATCTAGGACCTGAGGGATTTATGGAGTATGCTATTGTAGCGTTTGTAGTGCTTCATCACAACGTTCAACCATTTCTGTATGTGGCAGGACCTGCACACGACGAGCTGAGGTTCAAGTCATTTGTTGACTCACAGAGCAAGAGGCCATCGTTTAATTTAAATACCAAACAAACCAAAACGGCACAAGGCATCTAGCACCCTCTTTTTCGCATGCCAGAACCCGCCGACCACAAAATCGGCATCGCCCGGCGGCCGAGCACGCCCTTACCTCCTGGCCCGTGAGGAAGAGCAGAACGTCGCCCTCGTCCTCCTCGCACATGTGGATCTGGATGACCGTGCGGATGGCCGCCTCCAGGTAGTCGCGTTCCGGCTCCGGCGTGTAGAAGATCTCCACCGGGTGCGTTCGGCCCGGGATGGTGAGCAGGGGGCAGCTGTCGAAGTAGACCTGGAACTTCCCGGCGTCCAGCGTGGCGCTCATGACTATGACCTGCGGCAGAGAGGACAGCACAGAGGGGGGGGGGGGGGGGGGGGGGGGGGGGGGGGGGGTAACGACGTGACGTTTTTGTGGAGGTTTTTTCCCCGGCTCTGCCACGCTTGGCCCGGGGAGGCCTGGCCGTGATGTGCTGCCCCAGGAGCTCGCCCCCATCCAAACGCATTAGGACTGTGACGGAGGAAGATGGAGCTCGGCGCTTTCGGGGCGCGGCGCTCTGCGGAGCGGGCCGGCGCCTTTACGCGCTGCGGGCTGGCGTAATTGCTCTTAATCAAGGCAAATTAAGCTTCAAATTCAGATGGGGACACGGGGGCCAGGGATCATTTGGAGTGACCTAGACCTCATTTAACAGTCTCTGAACACATGTATAACCTTTGATTCGATCCTGACAACAAGTAGTCATTATCCATCTGCTTTATGAGGATTGGGTCCAGCACATTCCGCTCATAAAAAGTGAATGGCATGGGGGGCGGGGGAGGTGGGTATGGGGGGCGGGGGAGGTGGGTATGGGGGGCGGGGGAGGTGGGTATGGGGGGCGGGGGAGGTGGGTATGGGGGGGCCATTGGTGGTTCGCCTTGCCTGGCAGAACGGCTGTGATTGAGTACACAGGAGCAGCGCTAGGTAGAGACGCATCGTAGGGGGAGGAAAATGGAGTGCTTAAACCAGGGCAGAGCAGAGGCAGGAGTGGGGGACACGCTCGCAAAAGCACATTAGGCCCAGCTCTCAGGAAGGGCGGGGCCAACTTCATGGCTGGAGGTCAAGGTAGGTGAAGCTCAGGATCAATCTATACGCTTCCAGCTACACCCGCACCACGACAGACCAGCTACACCCGCACCACGACAGACCAGCTACACTCGCACCACGACAGACCAGCTACACCCGCACCACGACAGACCAGCTACACCCGCACCACTACAGAACAGGCAGAGTCCTGGCCTAGACAAAGTGCTCCATTTTGCTTCTGCCCAGCATAATATCTCCAATCTACAAATGGATTAATTTGTCTTTAACATACCACACCTAATAGATGAGCTACTGCGAGATCTAATTATTCATTTTTGGCAATGTTCACCAAGATAAATATAATTGCTCTTAAGTTAATTAATTTCAATTCAATTAACTTCTTCAGGACTACTAAATAACTAAAACTCACTTTAAAGAAAAGAAACCGTTTGTAGACTAGAATGAGAAGGCGCGTGGTGAACAGGCCCGTCCAGGAGCAGGTAACGTTCCCGGGTGCGACACATCACCCCATATCACTCTCCTCTGGTGTGGAACGCCAGGAGAATCGCATATCAGCGCACGCCTGGTCAAAGCAGTTTCCAAAGAAATGACTTCCAACGAGGCCGCAGGGTTCGGGTGACACGATCGCATTACGACACCCCTTTGGAAAATTGGACACTTTGCAATCCCGCACCGAGCCAGACAAACAGAGCCGCGCCTTCCCGCCGCTCCGGCTAGACGCATTAATTGAGCCGGACTGTACGAACCAACAATGACGGTGACGTGTGGCGGGAGGGCGAAGGGGCCGTTTACAGGGCCTGCGCACGCACCTTCAGGTCCGATCTCTGGCGTACGACTTCCTTGAGGACGCCCATCAGGATATCTGTGGCCAGCGTGCGCTCGTGTGCCTCGTCCAGGATGATGACGCCGTACCGCTCCAGCAGGGGGTCGTTCATGGCCTCGCGAAGCAGCATCCCGTCGGTCATGTACCTGCACGTGCGAAAGCTCGTTAGGGCGTAGGGACGGGGCATATACGCTCACGACGACTGCGCGTGGCGGAGCGCCGGCTCACTTGAGGATGGTCTTAGCTGAGCTGCAGTCCTCGAATCGGATGGAGTAGCCCACTTCCTGTCCCAGCATGACGTCCATCTCGTCGGCCACCCTCTGCGCCACGCTCATGGCCGCCACTCTCCGCGGCTGGGTGCAGGCCACGCCGCGTTTAGGCCCGGGCAGGGAGCGCACCATGTCCACGCACCACTGAGGGATCTACGGGACACACACACACACACACACACACACACACACGCATAAATCAACAGGCAGGAAGCATCGTTTAGTCAGGCACGCGCCCTCCTGGTGCGCATGTCAACATTTCAGCAGTCGGGTAGCATGTGCTACAAAAAACAACAAGATGTGAAGCATTTCTGAAGCCTTTTCTCCCCCATCCCAGCTATGAAGATGAAAACTAGCTACTGCTCTGGTTGCCACGTTGAACCGCTATGGCTGACGCCTGGATTTTTAAATACTAGTGAGACCTACTAGGGCCTCAACTTCTATGGTCTTTCGAGGCAGGAATAAAGCATCCATAATGCATTGCCTAAACTACCCATGATGCTATTCATAATGAATTCATACAGTGTTGCCTACACTACCCATGATGCTATTCATAATGAATTCATACCGTGTTGCCTACACTACCCATGATGCTATTCATAATGAATTCATAATACATTGCCTACACTACCCATGATGCTATTAACTCCAGGATTGGGGGTGATTGCCTGTGCAGACCAGAGGACACTATGGGCATGTTTCAGTACTAATCTCTTACAGACATAACGATGAAAATAACTATTTTTCTTTGAGAGATTTTCTGAAAAAGTTAATCTGTCAGCTCAGTCAATTAGGTTTAATAGTAACGGATTAATAATTAACGGGCCGATTATTAAAGCAAGACTCTGAAGCAATATCACGTGACGTATGAAATGGATCACTTTGAGAACCTAGACTGCAACTTTAATTGAAAGGCAGGACCCTGGTACATCAAACTAGAAGCGCAGAGCTTAGTCAAGTCTGTGTTAGAGAGTATTCTACCAAAGTCCATCATCCTGCCATGGCTGGACATGAACTTTTACCCACCAGTCACAGCAGTCAGCAGATTCCAAAATCCATCAGCCACTGTTTTTTACTTTCTTGTTTTAACCAGCAGCATGTAACTGCATGTGAAAAATAATACACAATCTACAATGTTCAAGCTTGACTATTCAATTGAAAGAGCAACTTAATTTAAGATTTTAAAGTTTTTTTTTTATATTTCTAAAGGAAAATGCAGACATTCTCTCTCATTCTTGCGCACAGACACTAATTGTGAACTGATGAAAGTTCCATTGGTTGAGTTGGATAGTTTTAACAAAGACAAAACCTCCCCATCCTCATGTCCAACGCCAGATTAACGCCACTCACGCTTGTCAGAATCGGACTGGTGTTTCAGCAGTGCACCTCAGGGACAGTTTCCTCGGGGACAATTTCCTCAGGGACAGTTTCCTCAGGGACAGTTTCCTCAGGGACAGTTTCCTCAGGGACAGTTTCCTCAGGGGCCAACTTCCCCTGCACTGTCTTTCTCAACTGGACATGGCGTTTGCCTGAACCATGGTCTTTTATAAATTGCAATTTTAGGTTTAAAGTCCCAACCCTGTGTCCTCCAACCAAACCCTTCAAAAATGGCTAGACAAAGACCTACCAAGGTTTTATAGCCAAATTTGTCCCAAACTTTGTCCCAACACACACACACACACACACACACACACACACACACACACACACACACACACAGAGAGAGAGGGCAATCACAGCAGCCGCAGCCCCCAGCGTGGCGTGACAAACCTGCGTGGTCTTCCCGGAGCCGGTCTCTCCCACCAGCACGAAGCTCTGGTTGCGGGTGATGATGTCATTGAAGCGCTCCTTGTACTCCCAGACGGGCAGCAGGAGCCTCTTCTTGAGGATCTCGTAGTAGCGCGGTGTGTGCGGCAGGTTGGTGAAGGGGTTGACCTGCTGGTGCACGATGGCCTGCTTGAGCGGGGGCAGGCCGCCGCCCGGCGCCATGCTGGAGTTCAGCAGCGCTCCCATGGCCTTGCTCTCGCGATCCCGCTCTCTGTCGCGCTCCCGGTCCCGGTCTCGATCACGGTCTTTCGACCGCTCATCCCGATCCCGTTCACGGTCTTTTCTGCAAGAGGGAGGAGAGATGGAATGGACGGTTCGGAATTAATAGCAAATGAACAAGGTGCTCAGACCTCCCCGGGAACGAAACTGGGTTTTGCACTGCAGCAGTGGTGATCAAGACTAACACAGGCTGGCTGAGAGCTGTGTGTGCAGATATACTTCTGTATTTTAACACATGGGAAAGGGAGGAATACAACACTGGTCAAACAATATTATGCCAAATGGATTACATAATCCAGAATGCTCAGCCCAGTCTCTTACGAGTCCCAATTTAAAAACAAACTTTCAGACCCAAGACCTAAGCCTGCTGCATAAACAAAAATGGCGAGTGCCTGAAAATAGCCTAGCTGTGTACAATGTGTGATGTTTGTCTTACTCTACATTTTCAATTAGAAAAAGGACTTTGCTTTGCTGTAGGCTTCCCAGAGCTCAGCAAGCACAACAGGAGCACACAGCCTCTAGTGTGTGTCTCTCCTTGACGTCAGTAATTGGAGATACTTGCATGTAACGCACAACTTGAGTAAACAAGAGTAGCTGAAGATGTAATTCAAGCAATAAAAGCTGGTTTCACACGTCCTGGGTCTAAGGTCCCTGTCAAAGAACGGGAAACTGGTGGGATTGAAAGAAAAAAGCGGCAAAGCGGAGGGGTTCAAATTCCAGTCCTTGGGACACATATTTGACTTCTCTAATCAACAGTCAATTTTCTTGACGTGACACTTACAGGAAATCTAACCTGTCAGTAAATTCGTTGCAGGTCTATTCTATTCAAGTAACCTTGAAATCGTATATCTGCAACCATGCCCCCCACATTAAGCACATGTCAACAACGACGCCTGTTCTGCGTTTATCCAAGTACGCACGTTAGCTAAAGTTAGTGTCTGTAGCATATTCACTTGTGGGTGAAGCCCAGAGTCTTTGGCTTGGTGGTAACAAACAAAATGGCGGAAAACAGGAGTTGGAGATTTTAGTTACCTCGCCAGACGGAAAATACAACACGGCACTTATTAGACGGAGCAGCTGTGTGTGCTAACTAGCTAACTGTCTTCCTGGCACACCGGCGGCGGCAAACACGAATTCCGACGCTCGTTAGCTTTAGCATTTCCGAGCAGGTAGCCAATGTACCTCGAGTAATACAGGCAGACCTTATATAGACCTACTATATTATATAGACCTTATAAAGACCTAAAATAGGATTTAGCAGACAAACTGGGTTACACGTAGATTCATCGGTGTTCAGTCAGTAAATTATCCCGTTCTGTAACACCGTAGCTAAGCTAACATCAGGAAGCGAGTTTTCGATACAGGCCGCACGAAAATGAAACAAGTGATCATCAGCCAGGCGAACAGGACCGGCTACACCGAGCCCAAGCTAACGCTAAGCTAATGCTAAGCTAGCGAAGTCGAATGCCCACGTGCCAGTGTCATTCACGACAAAGATGCGAAGGAAACCAGTACCGCGTTTTACCTTCACCGCCATTCGCACCGATATTGTACGAATTTCAAGAAAGTGACGGTTAGAGTGGCATATTAATACACGGCCCCCGTCCCCTTTAGATGTGACTGTCGTACAAACGCGTTAGCCGCTAGCCTAACAAAGCGCGTACGCCGACAGGCCACACACCGCTAGCCTCGCCGCTTTGTACGGCCACACTCTCCACAAGCGGACAGCACATTTTAACAGCTCGTACTGTATTAAACCTACCCGTCAGAAGATCTCTTTTTGCTCGATGAGTAATCATCGCCTAAATCCAAGCGATGTCGCTTAGACATCTTGTATTACAAACGTTAAGAACTAAAAAAAGAAAGAGATTGGTCGATTATTCCAAACAAACCCTCAACACTCACACACACACACACACCGCTAAACGACAAGATGGCGACCGGAAGCACTTACCTCATCATTATTTCTGAGGGAGCGAGAGGAATATGTTCAGGTGGAATAACGGTGGATTAAACAGCCCCGTGGCGACAGCTACTGTTAGTGCAAATACTATATGTGTTTTACGTCGTGAGTGCCCTCTTGTTTGGTCAACACAGTACAGTGTGGATGCTCTGCAGCTAGAATCCGGAGAGGATGTTGTATCTAGCGCCAAATTATTTCCCAGTCTAAACGCACGCAATACTAACATTGACCGGATGGGACTGCACTGAGCCTGGATGCTCCGACTTAATGCAGCTCAACGGTTTACATTTGTATTTGTATTAAACTGTTAAATTAGTATCAGAATTAGAATCTCTTTATTTCGCCAGGTATGTTAAACATACTAGGAATTTGTCTTGGTGAGAGGAACACATGTATGACATGTAACACGTTCACTCTGTTGACAAACATAACTCTAGATGTACAATAAACAATAAATAGACTCTGGAATATAGTCAGTACTGGAAAAAAGAGCGTAGACAAAAGTCATAAGACAATATAAAATGTAAAATATAAAATCTGTTCTATACACATGTGAGTATGAATATATATAGGCCTATGTATACAGATGTTCCTGAGGTGGGTTTATGATAATGTTGTAGATGTTGTAGATATAGTAATGAAGATTATATTTTCACTTTGGATGTGTAAGTGCTGTATGAGGTGGAAAACTAAAAAAAAAAATGACACTAGTAGTGAGTTACTTCATCTTACTTATTTTTTTTCCCCCACAAACCCACAGGTCTAGCATAAATAGGCTATATTTTACATTAACGTTAGAAACTGTTTTTAGAATTTTTTTATCAGGCATGTGTTTGAGTTAGTTATTCGCTAGTTACTAATTCGTAAATATTGTGTTGTTAGGCTACCCTAAAGATATGTACGGACTTGCTTCTAAAATGTATAATTTCCATCTGTATTTGGCCTCGGAAACATCTCACTTCAGAGTTAAGCAATAGTCTACCAACATAGAGAGGTGCCATTTTATTTGGCACCTTTCTTTGGTTTACTTTACTGTCTGCTCCAGAATATTTTACAGACTTTAACAAGGACTGGGAACTGAACTCTGGGGATATTGGGGAGGGTAATTAAAAAACAGTAGATACATTTCTAATAACCCAATTAGCAAAATGCTAAAAGACACAGACTAAATCTAGACAAAATCAAACACATACCCATGCAAAGAATTATATACAACATTGAAACTTTAAACTAAATAAAGTCTGTGTAGAGGTGCAAGGCATTCTGGGAGCCCTCTCTGTTCTAATCTCCACTCTCCACATTCCCTAATCCACAGTCCCTGCCAAGTGTCCAATGTCCCAACAAAGTCCATGGGGAGTGCGCTCACACGCTGCTCACGTTGTAACCTCACAAGTCCTTCCTAGGATCTACATTCGCGCTGTGACGGGGCTCCTGACAACCCGTTTGGCCTCCCGACAACCCCCCCCCCCCCTTCTCATGGGGCTGGTATGCGGTGAACTTTCATTTTAGGGCGTGGGTGGGTACAGCCACAAGTGCATCGACGACAAGAGTGGCTGTCCCTGCCAATATGAGCCCTGAGCTGGTTTTTCATGGGGGCCCACACAGTGTCACATCTGTGCGGCCCTGCCGCCATCCAGCCCGGGGCCATCTTGTGGCATCGAATCCAGTTCTGCTGGGGGCGACAACAGCAGTAACAGCACTACCTTCAGCCATGCCTGCTCTCTCCTTAAAGCACAGTGGCGGCATTCCTTCATTTCAGTTGCTGACCTGCTGACCTCCTCCGACCGGCTCTGATGCTGCATTTTCAGCTGTTCTACACCTGGGGGCGCCACCCATTGAAAAACGTGGTGGTGGTGGTGGTTGGCGGGGAGGGGGGGGGGTCTCTGTGCTCTGTGAAGACATGAACTCGAACACGTGACATCTGCTCAGGTTTCCCACCTTCACTCAGCCATGGGTGAAAGACTTGATTTGGAGGCTTGTCGACTGTCAGGTGTAAGAGGGCATACCAGCAACGCCAACGAGCCAATGGGGGCAAGGACAGGGAACCTCTCCCCGCCTCTGCTACAGCAATCCAGTGCCCAGGTCTTGTCTTTGCTGAGGTAAATGTTGGTTGAATGTATGCTTATGACTTACGTGATGTACAGATAATTAAACTACTGAAAATGTTTAATTACAAGTGTGCATTATTGATGTATACATTGTAGTAGATGTGGGCTTTTGGTCGAAAGGCAACACCAATCGCAAAGGGCTTTCTTGCGACTGTCAATGTCTTGCCAGTTCTACACAAATTATACAAATACATGTTTAAGCAGTTATCCATTGTTAAGATTACTGTTCCACAATGAATTGCCTGTACACTGAGTTTTGGGCAGCAGTTGTTCTCTGGACATTAGTTCTCTGGGCAGTTGAATTCAAAACCTGTGTAACCTGCAGCTATTTTAAATAAAAAATGAACAGTATGTGTTTGAGGTGTATATTTGTTTTCTTTCACTTACAGATGAGAAGCAACCAATATTGAAGATGCTACAGCCAGCTTTTTCTGACCCCGTGACTGAAGTGTACCTCACCTACGCCACTATACCAGCCTACACCTGAATCTCCTCCTACAAAGAAAACATTTAGCTATATTTATATCACAAGCTTGCATTCAAAGTCTTTTTTTCTGTAAGGCTGCACTAATTTAATATTCGGGTGAGGTGTTACACTTTCGTAAATATATTCCGGATGATTAAATTCATCCACAAGCTCTGCTCTAAGTTCATTTTGCCCAGGGAACTACAGGCCGATCACCTCAGGCCATCCCATATGTGGGTAAAGAAAGCCATCTGCCTGGTAATTGCTAAAAACACTAGCTTTTAGTTTTAGTTCACTAAAAACTAAAGCAGGATAAAGTGTGTATAGTAACAGTCAAACATTCAGACTCTCTACTAAGATGAAGCACAAGGAACGATGTGTATGTAGGTGTATTTATGTACTGATTTTTTTTCCTGCGACTCTTATCTGGCAACGTACTGAATGTCAGATTCACCACCAGGATGAGGCTCAGCTTCTCCTGGACCCTGAAGCATCACAGGCCAGCAAGTGGAGATGCTGAACAATAGTTATTGAGGAGGACTGTAGAGTATGTCCTACAAACCCTGCCTCTGAGGGAACCCCTCACTGAAGTATGCCAGATTTGTGGATGCCAGGTAAAGGGTAGGATTGTGGGGTGGAGGATTCACAGTAGTAAGTAAACAAAAAGTAATTAAACAGATAAAAATAAGGATATATGTTCTGAACAACAGAACAGAACTTTTTGAAGTATATATCATATGGAGTGAGGACAGGTTTACATTTGTTTCTTAAGGTATGTGCACCTCCTCCACAGCCCACAGGAACATGTCTCACCAGGGAAGAAGTTCCTAGATTATCAGACAGCAGACTCAGGGATTGAGGGTCTCTGAGACAACATGGCAAACTTAAAACCCCAAGGTCAGAAATCTAATCATGTCTCATTTGAAAACATGTTACATGTTACGTTGTGACAGGTGACAGCGGTGGGCAGGTTTCAGTGAGATTGCTGGGAGTCTCGGTCCTGCCACACTGCAGAACAGAAGGGAGGGAAATTCTTTGTTTGGGATTGAACAAAATGAAAACCAGAAAGAGCCTGGCTCTGTAGGGAACACAGACATCTCTAGTTAAGATGGCAGAGTTGGAGCCGTGCTGCAAGTGGGACCTGTCCCAATCAATGAAGAAGGCTGCTAATTCAGCCACCAGCACCTACACCACAGCACATGAGAAACTGTCAACCTGCTTCTATTTAATTTTCTGTGTTTTAGGGGTTTAGTGGGTTAGGCAGCCTTAAAAAGAAATGTGAATCAAACTCTATGTTGTCAGTACATTTAAAGAAACACTGTTCGGTTGTCCAATGAACACTCTATACTTCTTGCAATGAAAGGTTTTTTTGGCATTTGTGAGGTTATTTATTTATTTATTTATTTATTTTTGATGGCTAAGCACAACATCACTGTGTAACAGAAATAAGTACAACTAAAATAATCCCATCTCCTCTGGGAACAAATCCTAGTCCAAGATGAACTCAAAAGTTGGCAGCCCTGCTATTGGCTAAAATAGGCTAAAACAGCATGTAGCCTCATGACGCCAAGATGACACTTTGTTTGAAATGTTTGGCCCTTTTGCAAAAGTCTCGTTTAATTGGGTTAAATTAAATAGCCTAAGACTACATCATAATGTAGGTGTTAGCCTACTTATTATATTTTAGGATACTTCATTCCACTACCCTGTCCTATTTGTAAATGTCTTTTTGTGAAATATTTTTCATGTTTAATATATTTTCCTACAGGATTTAGCCCTATGGCCTAAGAATATTTTTCTTACATTTCAAAAATACATTTGTCTAGTCCTGATCAAGGCTTTTTCTGGCCATTGAATGTAAGTAGGTTTGGTTAGGATGTTTTGCACGTGAACCTTTGGTTGATAGGTCAGCATTATTGCATTGGCCAATGGCGAGCATACATACTTAACAAGATTAAGTACATAATAAAACCCATAAGGCCAAATACACCCCCTACAAAATGCAACTAACATATACAGTTTATATTGCTCTGTTGAGTCTCCTTCCAGTTAGAACTGCATATTTTATCCATGACAGCTCAAATTCTGCAAACAGAAAATGTCAGAAATAATCATGATAATGTACATGGACCATGTACCATGAGGACTTTTTTCACTTTATTTACGTCCTCAGAAAAACGCTTGAGAAACCCCTATACTAGTCTATTATTCTACTGTCATAGACCCACTCCGAAGTTTTTGAATTTACTCAAGGCACTCAACATCTTTTCAGCTCTAGTATTAAACCCCAGTGACTCAGCAAGTGCAGAAGACAATCTCTGCCACTGACACAGGTAATTACACCACCTCGACATTTCAAACAAACCACTCAAAGGCCGCCGGTTCATTGCATGTAACTAGCGGCTGATGGTGAAGGGAAGGAGAAGTTAACATTACAACAAAGTCTGTAATGCACTCAGTATCCATGGCTAATTTAAAACACTGGGCCCTTTTCCCACCCTCACTTTCACAGGCAATTAAGTAACAGTTCAATTGCGTGTGAAATAAGCCTGACAGACAGCCCCTACAGAGAGAGAGAGAGAGAGAGAGAGAGAGTGAGTGAGTGAGAGAGAGAGTGAGAGAGAGAGAGAGAGTGAGAGAGAGAGAGAGAGAGAGAGAGAGTGAGAGAGAAACCTCATGAGACAGATTAATTGTTGATTATGCTCAGTAACCTTGGCCCTTTTACCTGAGATACTCAAAACAAAGCCTCACTGAGTTGCAGAGCTGAGGCTGGGTGCCAGTAGCGTAATTTAATTACAAGACAAAAGAAAGAGAGAAAGACTACAAACGTGACAATTCTGAACAGTGGGGCCATGTTTCTCTATGCCTAATGTTGATGGGTCCAGCTAACATGAGTTGCACAAAGATATCTAAATATTTTTACATTTCGGACCACCAATCTGTGCACTAAATCTTTTTATTCACTGCTATAGTTTCTAGCTAAATACTTAAAACATTTTGGAGTGTAGTGCTAGTAACTGACTGTGTGAGCTAACAACATATTTGCCTTTAAAATAAGGGTAAGGTGTTTATGTCGCTTCCAACAGGCGACTGTCAGACAGGAGCAGGGACTGGTTGGCTTCTGCTTTAGTGATTCCACTCTTCTGCAGTCCTATTAAATGAAATGGGTTTGATGCTAAATTAATGGTCTGATATTTTATGATCATCGGCAGTGATGCTTTAGCACCTGTGGAGTGAAGCTATTTGTAGATTACTCTATATTTCTTGGGAAGTTTGTGGATAATGGGAAAGAAGTGATCCATCATTTGCTGCTGTAAAAGCAAGAAATATGAACCTATGTGGCTTTTGCATGTTTTAATTAGACATTTTGTAACTATTTTACCTGTTGTACCACCTATTGTAGATACTTTGTCATGATTTAAGGTGTATTCCTAATTCCTAAGACATTTTCATATTTCACTTACTCTCATATACTCTGTGAAAGTGTTAGGGAGATGTGGAAAAGTGCTGCAAAGCAAGAATACTTTCAAAAACGGAAGTGTTAATAGTTATTTTTTATTATAGGTAATAGTTTATTTTTGTGAATTAACAAAATGAAAGGTAATGAACAGAGAAATGTAAACCCAATCAATATTTGGTGTATCTGTCACGGTGAGGCGGCCCCCTACCGGCCGCCTCCGTCCACAGCGGCTGTGTTGTTGTTGTTTTGTGACGTCGTGTACGCCCCTCAGGTGGGCGGAGCCCGTGATCCGTTCCCACCTGATGGTCGTTTGTCTGTCTATATATGTCTTGTCTTTGTACCAGTTGACCGCTGGTCATTATATCCTTAATTCGGATCTATTGCACGGGTTTTAGGTTTGCACACTTTATATTAAACCACCCTTTTTCCCTGAGACTTGGCGTGATCGCTTCCTTTTTGTTGCTCACACCTGCCCGTCACAGAATGACCAGCCACCCTTCGGAAGCCGCCGAGTCTCTTTTTCTTTCTCCTTCGTTCGTGGTCATGTCTCGTGGTAAGTGTTTGTCTGCGTGGTGTTTTGTTTGAAGAGCTCCGCCGTGCTTTTGTGTTTTGTGTGTGTGTGTGTGTGTGTAGCACGGCGAGGACCAGGGCAGTCTGCCCTGAGACAGCTCTTCGTGTCCGTTGTATGTTGCGGGAGTTTCGCCGTGCGCTTGTGTGTATGTGGCACGGCGAACACCAGGGTGTCTGCCTGGTGGACTCTCGTGTGTGTTTTGTATGTGTGTACGGGTGACGGACGTGTGGACCAGTGTGCGTGCTCGTTCTGTTCTATGTTGAATGTTTTATGTGTGACGCGGTTGCCGCTCGTCACTGTCGCCTCGCTCCCCGTGTGTCGTGTGTTTAATGTGGGGAGCGACTGCGGCTCTGAGCGGCGCGCGTCACTGTGTGTGTGTGTAAGCAGAGCGCGCATGTGATGGGTTCCGTCTGTCTGTTTGTACACCGTTTTTTGTTTGTCTAGTATTTGCGTGTGTGTTTTGTCCTAGCGTGATGTCAACTGTTAAATGTAATTCCACACATGCTCCTCCCCTTAAATGTGTGTTTGGGGGGGGACCGGCTGTGGTCCCGTGCCATGGGGTGTGGCACGGAGGGCGTCTCTCCCGAGGGAGGCCCTGAATAGGGTAGGGCGCGTTTGTGTTCTATGTTGGTGTTGGGGTGTGTGTGTGTGTGTGTGTGTGTGTGTGTGTGTGTGAGTGCTGTTTCTGTGCAGGTGCTTCCCCTTGGCGGTGTCGTGGTGTTCCTGGACCTTGTGGGGGTCTCCACCTGGCAGGAGCCCCCTTGTGTTGTGGGGTGACCGGAGCCCGGTCGTGAAGAGCCCCTCCCTAGAGGGCTGGGGCCCCCGGATGTTTGGGGACCATGGGGCTCCGGTCTGAAAAGCTCCTGCTGGGGATGGAGATCCTCCCTCCTGCCCGGGGTGACCAGGAGGCCCTTGGGGCTGCTCCCTAGCCCGCGTCGGGGGCGCTCTGGGCCTCGGTCTCTGGCGCTCCTGGGTTGGGTGGAGGAGTCCACCTTGTGATGAGGGACCCCGGGAGGGGTTGGCTCCCCCAGGAGGCTGGGGTGACCCCTAGCAGAAGGCAGGGGTCAGCTCTGGGAGGAGGTAGGTCCAGGAGGTGAAGTAGCCACGCCTCGGGGAGGTAACCTGCACACACGCACACACTAAGGACGACAAAGGAGTCGTAGCTCCTCGTCCGCACACCCTTGGGGCTCTCTGGCTAAACGCCGGTTAGGGCGTGAGGGCCCTGTGACCGACTGGGGCGTGGTTATGTGTTGTTAACGGCCCGGTCGGTCCAGGGTCCCGCCCGGGGAGGTGAGCTGAGTAATGTTTTATGTGTTTTGTGTTTCAGCTCGTGGACTGCAGGAGGTGTGTCCCTGCCTGTCCTTGCCTTCCTGCCCCTTCGTGTTGTTGTGCAGCCGCTGTGTGCCACACACCCAGTGGAGGGGAGTGCGGCTTGGTGGGGGGGTCTGTCACGGTGAGGCGGCCCCCTACCGGCCGCCTCCGTCCACAGCGGCTGTGTTGTTGTTGTTGTTGTTGTTGTTGTTTTGTGACGTCGTGTACGCCCCTCAGGTGGGCGGAGCCCGTGATCCGTTCCCACCTGATGGTCGTTTGTCTGTCTATATGTCTTGTCTTTGTACCAGTTGACCGCTGGTCATTATATCCTTAATTCGGATCTATTGCACGGGTTTTAGGTTTGCACACTTTATATTAAACCACCCTTTTTCCCTGAGACTTGGCGTGATCGCTTCCTTTTTGTTGCTCACACCTGCCCGTCACAGTATCCACCATTCTAGTCACCTTTGCCCACAGGTTTTGAAGGAACTTGTAAGGGCAGTTGCTCCAAACATGTTCTGAGAACTAACCACAAATCTTCTGGTTGTAACTGTTGGCTTGCTCAAGTTCTTCTCTCAGTTTAGGTAATCCCTGACAGACTTGATGATATTGAGATCAAGTCTCTGTAACTAACGAGGACAACTAACTAAACGCATGTTTGGAGCACCTGCTGTGATTTTTCTGTACCCCAGTTCCTATGTTTTTATTTAAAGTTGCTTGGCTTTGTTTCCACGTTGAAGGTATGGCTTTTGGGCCACAATTCTTCCATGGAGACAACTTCTGGCCAGACGTCTCCAATCAGTAGTTGGGTGAACCTGGTTTCCACAGCCGGTTCTGAGCTGCTGGCACTGCTAGACATCCGATTTCGGAGGGTAGTAAACATGATGTGTCTTTCATCTGCTGCAAGTCTCCTAGGCCGACTACGTAGGAACTGTATCTGCAGTCCTCAACGTTACACGTTTTTTTGTGTTTCTTCAAAAGAGCTTGTACAGCACATCTTGAAATATAAAGTCCGCTTTGAAATCTTTGCCTGTGAGAACTTGCTGATGCAGTATAACTACCTTGTGTCTTGCTCCTGTGCTCAGTCTTGCCATTGTGTGTGACGTAGTTTGTAACTTGCACATTCACGTTTATAGCTTTTAATCCACCTGCATAGCTGCTTCTGTTTTAGTTAATGGATGTTTCCACCTACATATGAAAATTATGATTATCATCACCTGTTTGATGTAATTGGTTAATCATACCTGTCTATAATCCTACAAAATCCTGACTTTGTGCAAGTGGACCTAGAAGAACTGATGCTGTTTTGAAGGCAAAGGGTAGTCACACCAAATATTGATTTGGGTTAACTTTCATTCGCTTTGCATTTTGTTAAATGACAAAAATAATGCATTGTACTGGTTATGTATCTAAGCAATGATTTATTTTTCCTCATACTAACTGATAAAGGGAATTTGAACAGCCTGTGTTTGTCCTCCTAACATTTTTTTCTAGCCCCGTGTAAGTAATGGCAATCAATAACACAAAGTCCCACTGCAGTGAGTCTGCTCCGTGTTGCAGCACAGAAGTGGAAGGGATATCCCAGATCACACAAAGGACTTAGCTTTGAAATAAGCTCATGAGCACAGTGTAGAACCTCAGACCCATAGAACAACCAGGATTAGACCTTAGTGGCAATGTATGTTTATTAGACATTTGTTATGGGTTTTATGTTGTCTGTTCAACTTTCACAGTAATGATCCCTACAGGATACTTTTTTTTCCCTGGATATTTGCTGGATTCAACCTGCAAAAAAATCTTAATCTATACAAATCAAAAAGAAAGTCTGGTAATTCCTTGTTTTGTTTGAAAGTGCTATATCTACCAGTTAGCCTTTGGCAGACTGGCTTATCTGAAGGGGTTTTCTGTCCCTGCTTTTAGTGAAAAAAAAAAGGTTTTCAGTTCCTTACTCACACCTGTTTCACAATGTCACACAATGGAAATGATAGGCTCAAAGTACGTCTGGCACTGGTGATAAATGTGCACATTGGAGGTGGGACTTCCTTAAATTACACCGAAGCATTGTTGAAGATCCGCTGGAGGTGGCAATGGAAGTGTGTTTGGCACCTGTGAGGTGACCCCTGACCCCAATCTACCCTCTGGCCAGCCTGAAATCTATGGCCAAGTTCTGTTCAAACAAGTCTTCCCATCAGGCACTCTGCAAGTGATGCTCAACCTTCGTGGCTTGCCTATCGATGACCATCACAAACGTGCCATTCTCATCCATCAGTTGGGGGACCTAAGCCAGGGATGTGTTACCGCCGGCCCGCACTTCAACTTCAACCCCCTGGGGGTGGAGCATCCACATCACCGAGGTGATTTTCGGCAACTACTTCTTCAGCAACAGAACCCTAAGACAATGGCTGAGCGCTGGGGGTGCCACGCTTTTTGGAGGCCAGTCGATTCTGGGACGCGCCGTTGTGGTCCACGAGAAAGAGGACAACCCAGGACTGGGGTCAGACGAGGAGGGCAAACGGAGGGGGAACGTGGGGAGGAGAACCGCTGGGTGTGTCATCGCCGTGTCCTCGCCCAGCTTGTGGGAGAACACACTGCAACTCACCGGGAAGGTGCAGGACATGAGCGAGTGATCAGAGCAGTGGGGAAGAAAGAGAAAATGAGGGGAGAAGAGAGGAAAAGAGAAAAAAAAACACAAGAAAGAGGGAGAAAAAACAGAAAAGATGAGGCATAAAATGTTCTCAGAAGATAACTGGAGAAGGAGCACTATTTTGTATTTTCAACTATTTTTACAAGATTTACAAGATATTCATCTGATTTACATATTCATCTGTGGGCATAGTTTGCATTAACCTGTTTAATCTACACTGATCATAATGAATGTAATATAAAACTCTGTATAGATTAAATGTAATAAAATGTCATGGATAACTCAAGCCTGCTTCACTAAGCATTATCCACTATATAAACATTTTACATTTAGCTGTATTTAAACACAGAGTATTACCTTAATCTCATACAAAAGTATATAAACACAAATTAAACCCGTTTTTACACAAGTCTCTACACAAACATCAACCAACAGCCAATGTCTAATAAGGATTATAAATAAATAGATCAGCATTTTGGGGAGAGAACATGGCTGATTTTATTATGACATGATCATTATTTAGGCTATAATAAGTTTCTCCAAAACTCGATCTGCAAAAGGCCAACTCTGATGAGGTCTCAAGATGAGATCTTGTACGGCCCATAAAAGATCTAAGCTTTATCAGTGTCTATATTTCCAGCTGATTTTATGAATCTGAGTCATGACTTTTATGGAATCTGTATTATGGGAAATTATCATCACTAAAATCTTTTAGTCCCAAAATCTGCCGTAAAATACCTTTAGAACAAAACCATCGCACCGTTCCATTCAGAAGGATTTAGCTTCCCACGCCCAGTAAACGTTACATCTTTGAGATACATAAGGACGCTCATCAGAAGGGAAAACATTTAAACCACCTGGGATGAAAAGATATCCCATCCTGCATCCTGCTACAGGATTTATGTAGTGTTCTACAGCCATGCACCTACACACCACCTTAGTTCCCAGCCTATAAACAAATCAAATGGGCTATAAATAAAGGCATAAAAAGCAACGTCCCGAGTGTTTCTTCGGGAGGTCTCTTCAGGATGATGCCCATGTGGGCAGCTCACCAAAAGTAATTGGCTCCAATAAATAACTTCCGGAAGACTGTGGGTGGTTGAAATCAGTTGAGTATGCTTGGTTGTTTAGGGTCAAACCGAGCAGACCGGGATGGTATGCCGATTCGCTCAATTGTGTAATTGTTCATTTAAATAGTAAACTTTATTGGCAGGGTTAAAATGTAGGGTTCAGAGACTGCACAGTTTGGAATGATACGCAAATGTACTGCTTATTATGTGAAACTTCAAAACAGTGTACGTGATGGAGTTTGGCCTTAAATGACTTTATTTTTAAAACGGATCACAATCTTATTTGTGAAAAAAATTAACAAATTCAGGAAATGCTATTAAACAGTGAGTCCTTATAGTGAGTCTGCTCCTATGGTTGAGAATATTTCTTACAGGGAACTGACTGAACTTGACCAGTGTAAATAAATAAATGTATGAAGTCCATGTCAGTGTGAATCTATATCATTTCGAAGTCTTGTTTCACCTGAATTAATTAACCCCAAGGAGAGCAGTATATTGTGCAAGAGTAAAACCCTTCTGCACGGAAAGCTCCAGGCATTATAGGAAAAATAAAAATAAGTCTAAATAGCTCAAATTAGAAACAGATTCATATTACACTAATTGCAGAGATTGTGCCAAGCTGTCTGTCCAAGATAAGCCCTCCATGTGCATCAAACATCTCAAAACAACAGCGCTAATCTCAAAACTCCTCATCCTGATACTGTCAGAACATGAAACGAAAAGTATTCTCCTAAGTAGTAAAAATTTTTGAATAAATAACGCGTCAAGTTTGTCGGTCCGTGTTTGGTCTGGGGAGGTGGTTCTGAACCAGAAGTAGTGACTATATTCACAAAATGTCTCCCAATTAGAACGAGCTCACACTTTAATCTTTGTTAGCCAAGACATACATTCATTCATTCATTCATTCATACACACACACACACACACACACACACACACAAAATGTCTCACAAGAGGACAGCTGACACAGATCGAGCTCCCTCCTTCAGCTCCAGTGACTCCCATCTCAAACCCAATTATCTCACGCGGAAGGCAGAGCACCAGCACCTGTCGGCCAAGTGCCGTCCCCACGGCCCACCATGTCCGCAGGACATGCCCACTGCTCTGTCTGGACACCAGGACGGACACTCCGTCCTGGACTCAATGTCCACCGTTACCAGCTCTGAGGGAGCAGACGAGAAGTCAGATCTTCAGATCTTAAGCAGTATATTTAGATTCGTAGGGCCGGGGTTCACTATTTAGACGTAAGATACTGCTATTTCTCGTGTTTTTGGATTTACTTTTCAGGTCAGTTTTTTAGCTGGCAACCACGTGCGCTATCTGTTTTCCTAGCCGGAAAAACACGTTCCTTCCAAAACACGGAGCCAAACCAGTTTAGACTCACACCTTGTTCCATCACTCAGATCTGACAACGTCTCCTTATTCTTCCATGAATAATTGAACAATGCCCGTGTGCATCCTCCTGTACAAATGCACCACTCCCTGTCTAATAGAACCAAGGAGCAAGATAAAGCATCTGGGGAGATCTTCCTTCCCGCAGAGCAGCTGTGGCAGGAGGAGACTGACGACCTGCCACCGAGATGGTGGGGGGGGGGGCACGGGCACATGGGGGGGGGGGGGGCGTAGGGATGAAAAGAATTGTCGACTTCAATCGGCATCACATCAAAATCCTGATTTCACCATGCGCCTGGCAGAGTCAAGGAAACACAGTTCAAGAGAAGCAGACAGTGGAGAGGAGTAGTCAGTAAACAGGAGTAGACAGTGTAGACGAGTAGTCAGTAAACAGGAGTAGACAGTGTAGAGGAGTAGTCAGTAAACAGGAGTAGACAGTGGAGAGGAGTAGTCAGTAAACAGGAGTAGACAGTGTAGACGAGTAGTCAGTAAACAGGAGTAGACAGTGTAGACGAGTAGTCAGTAAACAGGAGTAGACAGTGGAGAGGAGTAGTCAGTAAACAGGAATAGACAGTGTAGAGGAGTAGTCAGTAAACAGGAGTAGACAGTGGAGAGGAGTAGTCAGTAAACAGGAGTAGACAGTGGAGAGGAGTAGTCAGTAAACAGGAGTAGACAGTGTAGAGGAGAAGTCAGTAAACAGGAGTAGACAGTGGAGAGGAGTAGACAGTAAACAGGAGTAGACAGTGTAGAGGAGTAGTCAGTAAACAGGAGTAGACAGTGGAGAGGAGTAGTCAGTAAACAGGAGTAGACAGTGTAGACGAGTAGTCAGTAAACAGGAGTAGACAGTGGAGAGGAGTAGTCAGTAAACAGGAGTAGACAGTGTAGACGAGTAGTCAGTAAACAGGAGTAGACAGTGGAGAGGAGTAGTCAGTAAACAGGAATAGACAGTGTAGAGGAGTAGTCAGTAAACAGGAGTAGACAGTGGAGAGGAGTAGACAGTAAACAGGAGTAGACAGTGTAGAGGAGTAGTCAGTAAACAGGAGTAGTCAGTAAACAGGAGTAGACAGTGTAGAGGAGTAGTCAGTAAACAGGAGTAGACAGTGTAGACGAGTAGTCAGTAAACAGGAGTAGACAGTGTAGACGAGTAGTCAGTAAACAGGAGTAGACAGTGGAGAGGAGTAGTCAGTAAACAGGAATAGACAGTGTAGAGGAGTAGTCAGTAAACAGGAGTAGACAGTGGAGAGGAGTAGTCAGTAAACAGGAGTAGACAGTGTAGAGGAGTAGTCAGTAAACAGGAGTAGACAGTGGAGAGGAGTAGACAGTAAACAGGAGTAGACAGTGTAGAGGAGTAGTCAGTAAACAGGAGTAGACAGTGGAGAGGAGTAGTCAGTAAACAGGAGTAGACAGTGTAGACGAGTAGTCAGTAAACAGGAGTAGACAGTGGAGAGGAGTAGTCAGTAAACAGGAGTAGACAGTGTAGACGAGTAGTCAGTAAACAGGAGTAGACAGTGGAGAGGAGTAGTCAGTAAACAGGAATAGACAGTGTAGAGGAGTAGTCAGTAAACAGGAGTAGACAGTGGAGAGGAGTAGACAGTAAACAGGAGTAGACAGTGTAGAGGAGTAGTCAGTAAACAGGAGTAGACAGTGTAGAGGAGTAGTCAGTAAACAGGAGTAGACAGTGTAGACGAGTAGTCAGTAAACAGGAGTAGACAGTGGAGAGGAGTAGTCAGTAAACAGGAGTAGACAGTGTAGAGGAGTAGTCAGTAAACAGGAGTAGACAGTGGAGAGGAGTAGACAGTAAACAGGAGTAGACAGTGTAGAGGAGTAGTCAGTAAACAGGAGTAGACAGTAAACAGGAGTAGACAGTGTAGAGGAGTAGTCAGTAAACAGGAGTAGACAGTGGAGAGGAGTAGTCAGTAAACAGGAGTAGACAGTGTAGAAGAGTAGTCAGTAAACAGGAGTAGACAGTGGAGAGGAGTAGTCAGTAAACAGGAGTAGACAGTGTAGAGGAGTAGTCAGTAAACAGGAGTAGACAGTGGAGAGGAGTAGACAGTAAACAGGAGTAGACAGTGTAGAGGAGTAGTCAGTAAACAGGAGTAGACAGTAAACAGGAGTAGACAGTGTAGAGGAGTAGTCAGTAAACAGGAGTAGACAGTAAACAGGAGTAGACAGTGGAGAGGAGTAGTCAGTAAACAGGAGTAGACAGTGTAGAGGAGTAGTCAGTAAACAGGAGTAGACAGTGGAGAGGAGTAGACAGTAAACAGGAGTAGACAGTGTAGAGGAGTAGACAGTAAACAGGAGTAGACAGTGTAGAGGAGTAGTCAGTAAACAGGAGTAGACAGTGGAGAGGAGTAGTCAGTAAACAGGAGTAGACAGTGTAGAGGAGTAGTCAGTAAACAGGAGTAGACAGTGTAGACGAGTAGACAGTAAACAGGAGTAGACAGTGGAGAGGAGTAGTCAGTAAACAGGAGTAGACAGTGTAGAGGAGTAGTCAGTAAACAGGAGTAGACAGTGGAGAGGAGTAGACAGTAAACAGGAGTAGACAGTGTAGAGGAGTAGACAGTAAACAGGAGTAGACAGTAAACAGGAGTAGACAGTGTAGAGGAGTAGTCAGTAAACAGGAGTAGACAGTAAACAGGACTAGACAGTGGAGAGGAGTAGTCAGTAAACAGGAGTAGACAGTGTAGAGGAGTAGTCAGTAAACAGGAGTAGACAGTGTAGACGAGTAGACAGTAAACAGGAGTAGTCAGTGGAGAGGAGTAGTCAGTAAACAGGAGTAGTCAGTGGAGAGGAGAGGAGTAGACAGTAAACAGGAGTAGCAGTGGAGAGGAGTAGTCAGTAAACAGGAGTAGACAGTAAACAGGAGTAGACAGTGGAGAGGAGTAGTCAGTAAACAGGAGTAGTCAGTGGAGAGTAGACATTGTAGAGGAGTAGACAGTAAACAGGAGTAGACAGTAGAGAGGAGTAGTCAGTAAACAGGAGTAGTCAGTGGAGAGGAGTAGTCAGTAAACAGGAGTAGTCAGTGGAGAGGAGAGGAGTAGACAGTAATCAGGAGTAGACAGTGGAGAGGAGTAGTCAGTAAACAGGAGTAGTCAGTGGAGAGGAGTAGTCAGTAAACAGGAGTAGTCAGTGGAGAGGAGAGGAGTAGACAGTAAACAGGAGTCGACAGTGGAGAGGAGACAGTGGAGAGGAGTAGACAGGGGAGAGGAGTAGAGAGTAAACGAGTAGAGAGTGAAGAGGAGTAGAGAGTAAACGAGTAGAGAGTGGTGAGGAGTAGAGAATGGAGTCAGTAAGTAGGAGTAGTGAGTAGAGAGCAGTCTCCAGTGAAGAGGTGTAGTCAGTTGTAGTGGGCATGACTGTGTGGGGTCCTGTCTGTCACCAGCAGTGACTTGAGTGTGTGGAGACAATAGTGCAGTGGCTCACAGAAAAGAGATGAGAACCTCTCTGTAGCTGCAAAAGGTGATCCTGTAAATGTTCAAGGTAGAAGTGAAGAGTTAAACTACTTCCACCTATCTTTCACGCACGCACGCGCACACACACACACACGCACACGCACACACACACACACACACACACACACACACACACACACACACACACACACACACACACACACGTATGTGTGACTAAGAAAGGGCATATGGGCCCTCAGTACTGCGTCCCAGTAATCACTGGGGCTGGCCCCCATCACGGTGGCGTGCTCCAGTCTCTGGACCCACTGCACAAGTTCATCTGCTCTGAGTGAGCCAGCATTTTACAGCAGCTACCTGGCACCACTCCGCCCCCTCCGCTTGGCTCCTCCAGAATGTCTGTCCATCTGAGTGAGGAGTGTGTGTGTGTGTGTGAGAGAGAGAGAGAGAGAGAGAGAGAGAGAGAGAGAGAGAGAGAGAGAGAGATAGAGAGAGAGAGAGAGTGTGTGTGTGTGTATAGGGCAGAGACAGATTAAAAATAGAAAAACCTTGCCTTCTGCAGAATAAGCAATTCAAGAGTTTTGGGCTTTGATGATGCATTTGCTCGGAGGTGCCAGCTGCCAGCTGAGTCCAGGCTGAGATGGGATATGTCTGGATTAGTGTTTTTGGGTGTGGGTGTGTGTGTGTGTGTGTATGCACACTCTGCTTGAATTGGCAGAGTGGTAGCAACAGAACTACAGACTGCTAACAGACTGTGATCCCTTGCATGTGACTGAATCAAGGCTTGTGTTCATATTGTGTTCATATGATAACATATTTACTGAGCAGGAAACCATGGGGTTCGCACCGGAGGGGACGCTACCAAACCACACGTGGCCCAGCCAGTAAAGGGGCGTACAGCACAAAGCAGACCGTTGCTAGAAAGGGATGTTGACCTAGAGCAGAAGGATCTGCTCCGTCTGCTGGGGTCACACCTTTCGGCTCACTACCTGACCCCAAGCGGTGGGTGGGGGTGCTAAGATATTAACTTCAATTAACTGAAGCATCTTTGGCCAGTCCACTCCCACACTCTCAGCAGAACCGCCGTGCCGAGCCGCGCAAATCTCTGGACTGGGAGGCACGTGAAGGTTCTTCTTGTTCCACAACTCCTACTTGTCGAAGAGGAAAATTATCATAGATATAAACACGCGACAGGTTTTTTTCTAAATAACATCCGTGTCTGTCGATGGAATGACATTTAACGTCACATGATCAGTGGGAACAGAATAATGATTCACTAATTCATCCGCAGCGAACCTCAGACTGAAAGAATCAGTCAACAAAAATAAACACATGCCTGCATAAAACATACCCTTGTTTTGTTTAAAAAGATCAGGAAATAGATCACAGCTGCATTGATAGTTTGAGAAAATACTTTAGCATTTCATAAAGTAAACAGTTAACAATGACAATATACACACACACAATGACAGACACACACACACACACACACACACACCCCCAAACATCACAGACAAAATCTTTGACCGGAGCCCAAAACTACCAAGCAGAACACCATGAGCCAATCATCCGGTCCCAGACTGAGAACATAACTTTAACATGACTAACAGGGAACGCACAGCCAGTCTCGTCCTATATAAAGGCACATGCAGCAACAAAGAACAGTGCACTGGCAACTGGGAATTGTAAACATTTAAACTGGCATATAATCAGCAGACGAAACAGCAACACGCACCATGTCTCTTACACACTCCGTGATTCCACTGCGTGATTCAGCGTGCTGCAATGCAGTAAGATTCAAATGTATTGTGAGCGGCTCGGCAGGTGGTTCAAAACTCTTCTCCGTCTCCGCGAGGGCCAAAACACTGACTTTCCGTATGGTGACAACAGGCAAACGGCATTCCCACGACGAGAGGTCAGGAGGCAAACGTGAGGAGCATTGCGACGTCACAACACCACAGATCTTTTGCATAATGTTAGTCGGGGGAGAAGGTGTGTTGGTGGGTGTAGAGATGGCACCTGTCTGAAGCCTCACCAAGCCTAACTACATGTAAAGTGCAAACACACGTTATGGAGCAAGGCCAATGAATTTCGGTGACACCTGCTGACTACCGAACACTGGATGAAAATACGTGCATAAATCAGTGATACTGATATGCATGCAAGGAAGCATTTCAGGGTAAAGACAAATTGTCCCCGTTGATGAAAGATCAACCACTACTGTGTCTATATAATAGTTTAATGCTTCTAATCAAGAAATTGTAAGGTACTGTAAACTAATGGTAGTTCACCCTAAATGGATGGAGAGTCACAGAAGCCTTAAACCAAAGAGTGCAAAATCAAAGACCCATGCTTGCTTTAACCTACCAAGTCTTTCGACACAGACAGCGTTGCTGCCTTTAACATGCACTTTAAAGCAGGGCTCTTTATACTTTGGTTTAATTATTCACGCTGTTCACAAACACCTGGTTAAAGCCACCAGCCAGGCGCTTAGAGGCCGTTTTGGTCTCTGTGGAGAGAAGCGAACGGGAAAAACTAGTAGGATGAATGAACACTCCGGTTTTCAAGACTCCAGACTTCATTGGTGGTCGGTTTTTAAAAAGGGTCCCTGTAATGGTGGAAGAGCGATTAAAGCTTAGGCGAGGCTTTCTCCACCGCGGCCGTCGATCTCCGCCGACTGCCAGTCCACATCCCACCCTCGCACCAAAGATGGAGCACACGGCTGGATGGGCTCTTTGAGAACGGAGACGGCACTCGAGACTCCTCCTCCCAAACCATCGTTGGGGCCATCTGATACAGTCGGAGGTTCTCTGCAGCCGTGGCAACGGTCTTGTGCGCGTTGGCCGTTGGCACCCAAAGAAGCCATTGTGGAGCCGAGGCCTGTGGAGAGATCGGAACAGACGGGCGGTGGGGGGGTCAGCACCATGGCGGCGTCTTCTCCTTCTTCCACGGTCAAGCTGCTGTCCCCCTCCGAGACCTCCCCCTCCTCCACAACAGGACGCTGCTCTGCGACCGGGCCCGTCTCCACGGCGATGCCAGGCCACACCTGGGCCACGCCTCCGGTCCCATGCCTGCCGGCCTTCTCTCCGTGCGGGACGCCCATCTCCACCTCGTCTCCACCTCCATCTGGACTGTGGCGGGAGCCAGGCCGCACGTTCAGGAAGCAGTCATCGCCAGCTGTGTCCAGTTCCCATGACGATAGCCCTCCTCTTCCTGTCCTGTCAGCTGACACAGTCAGGGGGGTTCAGAAGATTAATGGTCATTGTGTTAGCGCCATGCTAATGGAGAGGTGCCCTGTCTGCTAATGTGCACAATGTGTTGATGGTGGAAAGCTTTCAAAAAACCACATTCAGGACTACTTGGAAGGAAAACACTGTATGACCTTGGCATATGTCGCTAGGAATACAGACCAAGATCAATTTAAGAAGCAGCACTATGAAAATAGTGGCCTGCTGGGTTCTTTGTGGCCTCTAAAGACAAAAATAGCTCCTTACTAAATTGTTTAAACCAAGAAAACCATACGTATCGGCAAGATAATAGAACTAGGGAATTGGGGAGTTTTTTTTTCCCAATACATAAACAGCCTAAAAATACAAACACTGCTAATTTGGCTTTTGATGGAAGCAAAAGCATTACTGTAATAATGGACGGGCTGAACTGCTTCCATAACAGCATATTAAACAGAGCCTTCAAACATAAAGCCGTCCAGGCGGAGAAGAGTGCAGTGCCGGAAACAGCATTCGCCTCCACGCCCAAATCGCCCATGCCCGTTCTTTTGGGTTAGTGACCCATATTTGGGAACATGCAGCTGAAAGGTTAAACGCTTGCACGCCGCTGTCTTGAGGAACCAGGAGAGCGCAGCCCGTAGTCCGGCTGGCATCCATATTTATGGGGCCGTCCCTTCCACGGAAAAGAAGAAGAAGAAGAAGAAAAAAAAAACGCCCCAAAAGTTGGTGAATGTCAGCGGGCGAGAATTCGCTAGCATTTGCAAAATGCCATGGCATTTGACGAGGATTGGCAGTTTAGCCACAACACCGACGGGGGCGCGTGCGCGTATGGGGCGGAGGTGGGCGTGCACGCCCGCATGTACCCGGGGGTGGGCCGCTGAGCCATCCAGGCAATTATGACACTTTAGCGCCAAGCAGAGGGCGCAATTAGCGTGCGGCGGTTTCGGTTACGTGCAATTACGCCACTCACCTGCGGGGGACCGGGGGCCAGCTGATTCGGCGGTCACAGGTTGCAGAAGTCTGAGGGACGGGGGAGGGGTGACTCGTTGGACCTCGCCCAGAGTAATAGCATCCTTACCTCCTGTTGGACACCATGACCAGGAGATAGGACAGCGTTATCTCACCATGTCATTAAGGCTCGCACGCGGACACCATGAAATGGCTTATAATGACCGAGGGGATTTCAGAACGATGATGCCGAGGACACGGTGGACAAACGTGACTTTACAGACTCCCTGTTCTAAATGCTGCACACGCATAGGGAAGACAAACAAACAAACAAACATGAAAACAAACAAACAAAAAAAGTGGTTCATACGTGCACATGAGATATGAAAAAATCCAGAATTGTTGTCGTTTCTGAATAAGCTATCAGACATTATGAAATACACAAAAACGATGGAACACAGAACCTAAAAACCGGCTGGCTCCAAAAGGCATGCACGTAAATTGGATTGAAACGTTAGCCACACACACACACACACACACACACACACACACACACACACACACACACACACACACACACACAGGAAGTAGCTGCAGCCCCCTCCGTCATCTGTCTTCATTAGTGCTAGCTGTATGCATCGTAGGATATAGCCATATGCCACACCCAGGGGAGCGTGCACTGTATGCACATGCCATCACGAAACCTGAAGCCGTCGGCTTCTCGCTGACGTGTCAGCGCTGTCTGATCTGTCTGGAGCGCGCCATCCCGGGAGAGGCGATGTAAGGAAGGAACAGATATACGAGGGGGGAGCGGAGACGCTAGAGTGGTGGGAGGGGTTGGGCAGTTGGGGGGGTGCGGTTGAAGGGCCACGGCCGCCGCGTCCCAAATTGCATCCGACGCGTCCGAGGACAGCGTGTCACGCACTGCTGCAAAGAGTCGGCGGTGAGAGACGGTCCCAGCTGAGAGTACGGGTCGGGGAGTCCGGGTCGGGGAGTCCGGCGTTCTGAATAATGGCACAACGAGAAGAACAGCTACTGCTGCTGTTCGGTTTGGGCGTCCTGAACTGCTGCAGTTGGAATGTGTCCCTCTCATGGGCTCTCTCTCTCTGTCACACACACTCACATACACACACACACACACACACACACACACTCACAAATGTGAAATAGGGGTATTACTTCTGTAGTGGCAAGCAAGTGACACTTTTAAAGCACTATGTTCAGCTCTCTTGGTTTGAAAAGGTCACTGATGTGATGCATAGACTCGCCTCAGAACCAATTAAAAACTTGGGCTAATTTGGTATGCAGAGCAGGGTGGAGGTTTGGCACAGCCTGCTGTGCAAAGCAGGATGGATGGATGAGTGGCTACACCCACCTGGCAGCTGCCCATCCATCCGTCCTCTCTCTGTCTCTCCCTGTGTCTGTCACTCTCCCACCCGCAGACTACAAAAAGCAGGACGGACAGCACACGGTCTCTCCTGCCTTTCTAGCTAGTGTATCACTCATACACCCATACACACACACACACACACACACACACACACACACACACACACACACACACACACACACACACACACACACACACAGCCTAGGTTTTCGAGTTACAATAGGCTGCTATTACTCACAATTATTTGAAGAAGCAAGCCTAATCATCCCCCCTCACATTTCCCAGCAGCATCTGTGTGATTCCATGCAAATTTACACCTGCTCGTCTTTTGTAGCTATGGAAAGCTAAAGACAGCAGGATGAAGGGGAGACACCTGTCTGAGCGTGCGTTCTGACAAGCCTGTCAGGACACCGTGACACCCAAACACGTGCCGTCACCCAAAGACAGAAGCGGACACGAAAGCCAACGACACACACACTGTTTTTTGTTTTTTTTGGGGGGGTTTTTCTTTGTTAAATGGAAATTTACATCTGATGATGAATTCTCTCTCCTTCTGTTTCATAGACAGGGTTGTTCTCACAGTAAGATAGCTAACGCAACACTGACGTAATTCCCTCGTCAGGTTTCAACTCAAATTTAAGCAGTTTCGATTGCTGATGCATTATGGGTAAAGAAAAAATAATCCTCTTTTTAGAAACTGTAATGGGAACCACGGTCAGTCTTTTTCCACTGTTGCCTCGCCGGTGTTACCTGCTAGTAGCTTTCTGCTGCCACAAGGCCATTCACTCCTCCCGCCCTCTGTGTATTTACTTTCATAGAGTGAGCCGTGAGCCCCTCTCTGTCTCGTCTACAAATTCCACTAATAACCCCACATTCCCCAAATGTGTTTGTAATGTGGGCAATCATTTTCTGTAATGGATGCTTGTCAGCTTTATGGTGGTGGTAGAATGACAGTCCTACGACGAGCAAGCTTCAGTGGGCCTCAGCGCATCAGACCTGTGCTCGAGTGAAAGCACCACACTGCACTCTTGTGGGCAAACACGCATTTTTTTTTTTATTATATCCAATGTCGTTATTAAATATTGTGATCTAAAATATCAGATCCATAAAGAGCAGTTATCTCCTAGAATTCTACTAGAAGAGTCTAGAAGAGTAGAAGTCCACTCGTGTTTCTGGAATCTTCTTGGTGCTCACTGTGCTCTCTGTAATTGCACATTTTGGGAAGAAGCTGGTGCGTGAATGGTTGTAAGTGGTGAACATGTCTTTATGTGCGTAACCACCAGACTTTATATATACCATATACGTCATTCTTTAGCAGCTCTGTGGCTGCACATTGAAAACAATGGGGACCCTGTAGCCACTGAGCTATTCTTAAACTTGCCAAGAATTACAGGTACGGTTGAAATCTGCTACGAGTCTCATCATAGACTCATCTACAACAATTTAGTCACCTGCTGCAGCTATTAGCTGCTCGCTAATTCAGAACTCAGTGACTGAACGAGTTCTGTGAATCAAACTTTCAAACTGAGAGTTCAGATCAGTGGACGCTAATATCCCTATGAACACAGATACAGGACGTGGTTATAGAAAAGCTGATCCGAGATCAGAATATCTACTGGGTGAAGTGTCAGTGCCTAGATGAGTTCAACCAGATCTGGAGTTTAGCCGTCCCATGCTATAGTGGACAGACAGACATCACATAATGGGGACGTGCTCATGCCAGGTGGTTATGGCCAAGGAAGAGCAGGCCTGAGATCAGCTGCTGATATACGGAATGGGTGTAGTGATGGAGGAGGCGGAGACTTGGAAACGTACTCCCTAATCCCACGGACACGGCGTAGGTCAGGCCTTCGCAAGGCAGCAAGGGGGAGGAGAAAACACACGTTATAAACCCTGCAACATGCACCCACTGCCACAGCTGGCTCGAAAGAACACAGAGTGACAGCTCAGTGTTTTATCAAAAGCAGCGATCTTCTAGAAACAGGTAGACGTGTAGAAAATGCAGCCATACACACCGTTTAACACACACTAATACCAGTCCAGTAACGTGGCCCTGGACATGCATGTACCTGTAAACAAGTCCGTGGATATTGCCAAATTTGGTACTGTGGCAGTAAATAATAATAAAATCCATACACAATGAGTTTGACAGGAAATAACCGCGGGGTGATTGTGCTAAGTCCTGATGTGGCTCATTTACAGGCCGTTAGCAAACACCCAGCCAAAACAAAGAGCACTCACCCGGCAAACTCCAAAGACCAGAAACCTCCAGTGTCTTCAGCTTCTGCTCCAGCTCAGCCACCCGGTTCCCCAGAATCCTGTCAGAGAAACCGCAACAGATATGGCCATTCAGTCTCCATACTGTTTGTGCGTAAAAGCCAAAAACAAAAAAATCGACTCCACCGCCCTCGCAAGTCACTTTATATCCTGGATGAAAGCAAAGATGAAAAGAAAAGGGGGAAAAAAAAAGAAAAAGAGAGGGAGCGAAAAGAGGGCAAAAGAAAGCAAGGCTCACACACCTGTTGGTCTGGCGCTGGTGCTGGATGACTATGTTCTTCTCGTGGATGGTTTCCAACAGCGCCGTCGCCAGGGACTTCAGGTCGGAGACGGACTGAGGAGTGGCCGGAAGGCCGCATCCATTATCTACGGACAACAAGTCTTGCACTGCAGCGGATTGTGATTTGGAGTGACAGGGGAGGGCGGGAGGCCAGCGATCGCACACCAGTGGAGCCCAGACGGACAACGAGAGGGAGAAGTGTGAGAGTTTCCAGTCAGCGCTGACCGAAACTAATCACTTGGCGTACTCTTCCTCACTTAGCTGCAAAGTGCTGAGTTTGGGACCGTTTCTTGATTACCTTGTTTGGCAGAGAGCACCCCAGTGAGAGCACAGCTGGTAGGTCTGCCGCCTGCTTTAGTCGTCTTCCTCCGATCCAGAGCAGTCTGCAAGGAAAAAGCCACACGGTGAATAAAACCAGGGTCCTGGTTTAGCAAATTAATGAAAGCAGACTCATTGATTGCATTTCTTGTTTTGATTGTCCTTTAAAAATGAATACCTTGTATTTCATTATATTGCTCTTCAGTAGGCTCACTTCCTCCTGGACATGTTTCAGCCGCTCATGTAAATACCTGGCATGACATCATAAAGTAAATATCATTCACTCTGAGCCTAAAAAATTAGGGTGTTACAGCAAATAGCTGCCTAAGTTGTTTACTTTGCCACAGAGCTGAGTAATGTCTCAAACTGTAGCCTACAGTGATAATACTAACAGCTTAACCTTTTGGGTTCTATACTATTGTAACTTTAACTGGGAATTTCGTGATGGTTAATGTTTTGTTTTAAAAGCCCAGCTCAACGTCCATCAAATTCATAAAACGCTTCAACATACTGGTACGACTTCAGGCAAGAGGATAACAAAGAGGACATGGATCTTTAATCCGCAATCTGGGCTCGTCACATCCAGCCAATGGCGCCGCCATTACACGACCCCCGCGTGACCTGTTCTCCATGCACAGGGCGTCCACGTCGATGATGCGCGTGCCCCGGCCTCCAAGCACGTGGTTGAGCTCCAGGTTGAGACGGGCAGCTTTCTCCTGGAACACGGCCCGTTCCGCCTTCGTGTCTTCCAGCTCGTCGCTCACAGCCTTCAGACTGTTCGCCAGCTCTTCCCTCTGAAACGATTACAATGGAGCTAACTGCATTACACCGTCCGCCGTGGCTTAGCTGAACTGCGACTCCACACCGTTACGCTAAATACTGTTGAGGCTCATTTTCTGACATGGCACTGCTACCGTCAAGAGCGTTACAATAAGAGTCTTGTTAGTGTTGAGCCTTTTTTTCGTGTGGGTTTTTATGCAACTGGATTGATTTGACTTCTTGATGTGAAGCTAATGGGAGATATTCTAATCAATTAAAGGCTCAGCATCAACTGGACTTCCACTGGAACATTCTAAAACATTATGGCAATTCATGGAGTAATGAAGGAGTGGCAAATGTAGGAAGCAATAGGCCATGTAAAATGTCATGTCCCTTATATAGATAATTTTATTATATTCTTATCTGTTCCACTGGCATTGTTCCATTTATTGTTGTCAAAAGGTGATGAAAAATGTGATAATGTACAAGCGAAGTTAAGTAAGGATCGCTTGACAGGTAGTCCTTCCATACCCAAGAGCAAACCAAGAATCAACGCATCACATTCATGGAATAAAAGAATAAAAAATGTTTCGGTCTCAACCAATGGCTCGTCTCCGTTACAGACGGCAATACAGACCATTTACCTGTAACCCGGCTTCTTCCAGCTGCCGTACAAGGTCTTCGCGCTCATGAGCTGGGAAGTGCCTTACACCGACGTCGTCATCTCCGAGCCTCTGTTTAGTGATGGTCATCCTCAGCAGCTGGGGGATGAAGGACAGAGAAGAAGCTGAAGAAGAATTCAAACCTCCATAAGGGGCGTATGGATGGGAGGGGAAGGTCCTTTTACCTTGTTGTCGCCCTGGGCCTCGGTTAACCTCTGAGTCAGCTCCTTCACCTCCTCCACTAACTGTTTACTTCTCTCCCGCGAATCCCTTAACAACTGAGCCAGATTTACCTGTGTGTGTGTGTGTGTGTGTGTGTGTGTGTGTGTTTGGGGGAGGAGGACGAGACCTATTGCAATTTATACTATATATCTGATATACTGATATACATGATGACATGAAAATGAACAAAAACAACATAGATCATCAACCATAACATCCGACATCATCAAGACCCAGAGCAAAAATCAAAGGTTCTATTAAGGGGACTGCAGATCACAGGCCAACCTGGTTGCGTTTCTCTGGCGGTAATGTAGGATCCCCTTCCTGAAGCACAAAAACAATAAGAACACAGGTCTTATGGACACAGAAACACACACACACCCACACACACACACACACACACACTTAAGAGTAATGTGTTAAAGGAGTACAGGACACACAATGAGCTCTCTGTATTTTTTCTTCAGGCCCTGATGTTTCTCGCGGAGCTGATTAGCCATTAGCTTATACTGGTCTCTCTCCTGCTGGCAAGTGTCCAGTTCCTTGGACAGAATCAGAAGAGCCTCCTTCTTACTCTCCAGTTTACGTTTGCAGATGAGAAACTGCAGGGAAAAAAAACAAAACAAAATTCATTTGTTTGTGTGTGTGTGTGTGTTCACCAGTAAGATTAACATTGTTAATTGTTAATTACATGACTGTTATTTTTTTGTAATTTATAGTTGACTGGAGGTCCCGTCATTCATTCATTGTAATAAGTGTCCACGCATAAAACTACATGTATAAGTGCTATGGCAGGGTGCAATTTTCAGTTTTGACGCTCCTGGAAAAGTAAACACCAAGCTTTGTTTGAAGGGTGGAGATAAGACTCCACACGTTTCGTTTCTTGGTGTAGTAGCCTACTCTCTGCTCCTGTAAGGCCATTGTGAATTATACAAAGTATGGAGCGGTCAAACGTTACGTGGATGACACCGCCGACCCACAAACCAAATGTTAGGCTACAGCTCCGTTATTAAAAATGCTAAAACGATGAGCTCACTGCATTCTCAACGGAGTCCCCTGGTTTCAGAACTGTGTTACATACAACCAAACCTTCGAAATTATATTTAGTTTAATACTTTTATAGCAATAGTTCATAGCTGAAAAACTTGGTTAGCGCCGTCATTCAGTTTTCCTAACCTCATAATATCCCAAGATTAAGACCACACATTTAAGACGCTGTGAATGGTCATGACTGGTTTGTTTAGTATAAGGAATGGCAGCTCAATAAGAACTAGGCAGAAGTCAACAAGGCATGACAGCCATTACCAAGAAGAAGAGACGCATGTCTGATATTATAACGCTGTCAGAATCTTCCTAATATAATAACGAAGGTGTAGGCTCTGTCTATCAAACATGGTGTAAACGCCGTATACGAAGCAAGCGCTGAACAGCAATGAAATCATGTACTATACGTATATTATAGACACAATAAATATGAATCGCATAGGCGATCATTGAAAACGAGACGCAGTTGTAAGTTTATAAAATCTGCTTTACTGATAATAGTGTGTGAAACTCAAGTATACTGCGTGTGAAAGTTGGGGCGTCTGAACAGCTGGCTGCAAACCGACCCCATATGTTATCGCCCCCGTGGCGGGGAGGCTTAAAACACTCACCTCGCTCACTAAACCTTGCCAGTCACTTTCACTTCTTTTAGAAGAAATCATTATGGTGGTATTTTGGTATCGCTCAAAGCGTGTATACTTTCATCCAGCGCATGAAGGCATCGCTTTTCTGGGTATCCTGGACCCTCCTCCTCCTCCTCCTCCCTGTTTACTCCAGGTCAGCTGATGCTGCTAACGCGAGGAGGGATGTCCGGGTCCGTCAACCGACCAAAGCTTTACTTCCAATACTTGATTAAAACAAGTAAACTTTGTATCATCGAAAAATGCCATCGCGAAGCTTTCGGTTATATAGCTTTATTGCGTATCGGTTATCTTGCATCGTTGCATTCTCCTGTCTTGCACAATGTTACGTGCATTATGTGCATTATGTTACGTTGTCTTCACCTCCAACGGCAGATGGCGTCAAGAGACAGAAAATCTGAGTATGTTCGTAAAGATTAACATTTTAATTAAATAATAATATAAAAGTTTATGTGGCATAATGTTCATGAGAATAGCAAGAAATGAGAGAAACTGTAAAGATAGACAGTAATTCAGTTCATACCAAACACAACATTTAAAAGCCTAGTAACTGACGTGTTGATTGTGCTACAGAACAAAAGTATCAATGATATATAAAGCAATACTGCTATAAAGCAATGAAGTAAAATACAGTAACCTGTCTGCTATTTCCTGATATTATGAAAAAACACTGAACAGAGGTTTATTACACTGTTAAGCTCATCTTTGGTTCAGTATTCTATCGTTTCCCATAATACATAATTAAAGCTGTCGATCGATAAAAAAAACGAATTAATTGCACAATATGCTGTGCTTAATTGCAATTGATCGCATTTTTCATTAAGACTGGTGCTTTTAGTAACATATTTTTAAATGTAAAATAAAATAATAGTTATAAGATCAACACAATGTACTTATATTCATATTCATGTATGTTTAGTTGAATTTTTTTCAACTTTTAACACAGATTATCTCTTGTGAACTATGTGCTATTTGAATTTCAGACAAAGTCAACATCAAATGTGCAAAATATAAAGAACAAGAAAAGAAAAAAGATTATTTCGGTAGGGTGTTTTTCGAGGGTGTAGGAGCCGTTTCATGCTGTGTGTATTTTGTTGGGCCACTAGAGGGCAAGGGGTAGTTTAAAGTTGGCTGAAACTCTCCAAGTACCCGTTACGGCAGAATTAAAAGTCCAGGGGTGGAGCTGGATCTAGATCCAACTCCTCCCACCGTCCATAGTTTCTTTTGGTCGGTCCAGGGGGTGGGCGGAGCTGCATCTAATCCTACGTGTCGCTTACGGTTTCCGACCAGGAAATAGAAATCCAATAAATTCACCCTTTTTACCGTTTAAAGATCAAAATAACACAATACGTTTTTTTAAGTTTACAAGAAAACGTAAAAGTGGACAGGAATAATGATCTGTGATTGCCAACATAATAAAGTGCAGTACATTTCTTAAATATGTACCATTTCATTTTTTTACCTTTAATAAAATTACTTTTTTCGTTAGGACGGTACACTTCAGGTGTGCAGAATGGACAGTGGTATTTACTGCAACATGTAATGCACTGCACAACTGAAAGCGTCTGTCCTTTTTTCAAAACCGTGATATGCAGATGGGCGGAAAAATATAAATAGCATTATATTAGTTGTGAAGTTTTTCAGTGAACTGGTTAATGAGGATCATGGCCGTTACATGCACGCACTACTGAATAACAATCCCCATCAAAGTGTCCATGCGGTACCGAACAGCACTACAGTAACTACAGCAAACACGAATTAATTTAACCGTTTATGTCCAATATGAAGAACACAACATACATAAGTATTTAATATCTGTATTCTGTTTAGCTAACCGTTCGTCTTCTAACATCAGTTTTTACCGTCACTTACTTAGACACCTAGATTAGATAAACTTAACAGTGGCTGTTCGTGCAAACAGAAATAGTCAGATTTAGTATAGGTCTAATCACCAAAGGAAACTAGTTACTAGCATTAGCGAGATGAAAATTGGTTTATTATTAACCTACTTTCACATTCGTGATTGTTCACAACGGCATGTGAGTAAATAAGAATAGCAATTTAGGACGACAACGGTGATTTGGAATGGCTGATCTGATACAACTCTTCGTAGTGCAATTACTTCACACCAATGAAGACACGATGGTGGGAGGAGTTGGATCTAAGATCCAGCTCCACCCCCTGGACTTTTGCTTCTGCAGCGACGGGTATCTCTGATACAGAGGCGATATGTCAAAAATGAATTACTTCGGTGATAATTAAATTCTGCTTTGCAATCTGTGCAAACTACTTTTGTTTTCAGGAATACTTTCAATCTAAAACTCTATCCTTGTCTTTATCTATCTTTATCCAGTATTATCTGGTTAGGCGGTAAACCTCAGGTCACAGGTAAGCTTTCCACAGGAAGAAAATGCCCAGCTGTGTTAATCACGTTTTTTAAAACCGTTATTTCGAATTAATTGCTACAAATAATGCCTTAATATTGACGGCACTATACATAATATATAATTTTCTCTTTTGTCATAAAAAAATTATATATAAAAAAAATAATGTTTCTGCTGTTGCAGTGCTGATGTTACTCAAATTTGAATTACTTTTTGTAAATTTCAGTCCCTGTTGTCCAGTTAAGTGACAATTATCAGATCATCGCTACAGGCTTAAACATTTTTCTCAGGCTGGGTCTGGTATTCCATCCTCTTGTTTTGGCAAACTTGAAAGCATTTCCAAAAAGGTCAGGGAATAAGGTCATCAGGTTTGTTTTCTCTGCATCCTCAGAGCTAGAAATGAAAAATCAGGAAGAAATTAAAATGTCTGTGGTCTGATCACATCATTGTCTGATCACAAATCACATTATTGGTGGACATTATGTTTCTATCTGCAACTCACTAGTGCTCGTGCATATTCCGTATGAATCGCAGCAGCCCGAGTGTGTTCTCCGGGTAGGGCTTTTTCTTACTATCCATTTTTTGTACAAGCTCAGAGGGAAACTGTGGAAGTTAAACACATTCATTAAAACAAGTACTCAGTATTAAGGGTATAGCTTTAGAAAACAGTTAATATGGCTGATTTTTCTCATAAAATAAACTAGTGAAAAATATATAACCCATGCTCCAAGTTCGTAGAAAATATGGCCATATCCGAGAAACCTAATTTAAGCCAGTGTTAAACAGTGCAAGAAACACTTATTGAGAAGACTCACTTTTGCTTTCCAGTCTGAGAAGGATTTCCCAACTGTAATTTCCTCTAGATTATTAAGGAGTTCTTCATCAGCCTGGCGGCAGTTCTCTACGTCAGTCATATTCCCCAGTTTTTTTAAATATTCCACTCTCCTGAGGACATAAAAAAATGAAGAAAAATACACCATATAAAACTCATTAAAATTTATATTTGAAAACAAGAGGACCCAATAACTCTTTAAACTGTGTCCTACATGTCATCTGTCCAAAAGAAGGGGTGGGCAAGGGTCTCCTCAACTTTAGGCCTCTTGCTTTGATCGTGATTGATCATCCACTCCACCAGATCCTTTTCCACCTCATCCGTCAGGTGTTCCAGGGAATACTTCCCAGAAAAAATGTTACTCTCACAAAACACACCTTTACCAAAAGGATGGTGTCCACCAGAGAGGATGTAATACACTAACATTCCTGCAACCTAAAACAAGTGTAACCATTAGTATAAATTTTTTTTTCCTTAGAACTTCAACATTATCAGTATTTGATTCAGTGATATACAGAACCTGGATGTCAGAACTCCTCTTGTACCCACTGTTACTGTCCTCTTCAATAGCCTCTCTAGCTTTCCAGCACTTTGTTCCAGCAGGACTAGTGCGCAAAGTTGTTTGACCCACGTTCAGCCTCCGACTTATGCCAAAATCAGCTAATCTTGCCTTTCCAGTTATATCTGAAAAATTAAAGAGAGAACTTTAGAATACTCTTAAAAAGGTTACATCACTGAAACATTGTATTGCTTCAATATTCATAAACAGGTTTAAGGAGCAATAGGCATGACTCCTACCTATCAAAACATTCTGGGGTTTGATGTCCCGATGGAGCACTTTGGTATCTTGACTGTGAAGAACTTCAAGGCTACATAGCACCTCTTTTACAATTTTCTTCAGGACAGCTTGCTGCTGAAAGCGGTTTTCTGGCAGGTGTTTTGGGATATATTCCTCCAGTGTGTATTCACAAAGCTGAAGGACAAGATATCCAAAATTCTCATCTTCCGCAAAGTCCACATATCTAACGATACAAGGATTGTCAAGCTTTGGAAGACGTAAAAATTCCTCCTCATTTTTGAGATCTTGATAGTTAGATTTGAGCATTCTTTTGACGGCTACCTCTGTGCCATCATCCCTCAAGCCAAGATAAACTTCAGTTCCATCACTTCCTTTTGCTATCTGGAATTCAGGGCTAACACAAAGAGTAAGATTCTTCAATCTATAAACCTTACTTGCATCTATATTAGCAAGAAGCTCCAACTTGCTCCTCCAGCGTTGGCTGATGGGATACCATTTTCTCGGTATTGGAGGGTTCTCTGTGAATGGCTGTACGCCGGAATTTGACTCCTCAACTGATGTCATGGCAGCATCTGAATCCGCATGATCTTTAGTTCCTGGTCCAACATCTTTTGATGTCTCTTGTTGGGCTTCTTTCAACTTCTTCTGCTTCTTCTTTTTCTTCTTTTTCTTGTTCTTTAACTGCAGGGAATTCATTTCTTCACACAAACTATCTGATCTATTCAAGAGATTTGTATTCAGCTTTTGCAGTTTCTCTTTAATTACATCATCTGTCCTGATCTCTGCTGCATTAAGCACCCTGTCAGGAACTGAATGCAGTCCTAATGTACTAATGTGACTTGGTATAAACTCATAAAGGTCAGCAAACAGACGGTAAGTCAGAATGCTAACATTTGGTGAATAATTTAAATGGGTGAGAAGCATAAGACCACTGCACAACTCCTTCAGTCCAGGAATACTAAGAGCATCAGTGCCTTCTTTGTGCTTTGAGGACTTCTCCAGTGTAACACAGAGGATGCTTAGAACTATCTCATTGAATACAGCTGCATTAGGGCTGCCAATGGACAGGAGACTTTTCATCAAAATATGTGCAAACTCATTAAATACTTGGGGAGATGTTTTTTTCATCATGCAAATGACTGCACGTAAAGTGTTCAGTGCACATAAACGATTGTCTTGAGGAATTATGGGAAAGCGTTTCATGAATCCCTGAATGTAGATGTCTATGTTCTTGGAGTCCTTCAGCCACTTGATGCTACTTTGGCGATATTGTTCTGAAGTTGGGCCCACAACATTGAAAGACACCTCAAATAGTGTTAAATGGTTTAAACGATGTTCAATTAAAAAATGCTTCTTAAAGAGGTCAAAAACCTCTGGCTGGGCTTTCTTGCGAACATCAGAAGTGAAATAAAAAAATATCCTGGATTTCTCAAAAGCTTCGTTCCCTGGAGGTAAATGACGAATAACATTCTCTACTTTATTGTCAAAATCTGGGTTTACTCCATAATTTCGTTCTATATGAGCACCAGCGTCTATAAGTGCTTTGACCATATCCTGCCTGTCATTTCTGGCTGCAAATTGCAATGGTGAAGTCATCTGTACTGCATGGCCATCTGGATTGGCTTTTGCTGCAAGTAATCTTCCCACAACACTCAGTGGTACTCCCGGCATACATGTGGCATAGTGCAGAGAGGTCAGTGCTTTTGTTGAGAGTACATTGGGGTCAGCACCCTGCTCCAGCAGAAAACTGCAAATCTCCTCTAGTCCACAAGCAGCTGCAGCTGTCAGCAGGGTCACATGATCACCCCACTGTGTTGAAGGGTAGAGTCCATTAATATTAATCCCTCTGATACGTTTCTTCAACTTCTTCCGATTGTTGTTAGCGATGCATTGTATTAAGGGATCTGTTGTCTTTGGCTCAGGAACTGCAACTGGAAGTGGAACTGCAACATTTATTTGAAACTCCATAGATCCTCCTGTTGATTAAAAAAAAATTATACAATTCATTGTGCAATATAAATATAAATGAATATGAATATACATTTACATTTACATTTAAATTTATGGCATTTAGCAGACGCTCTTATCCAGAGCGACTTACAAAAGTGCTATGTAGTTGCTTGGAATCTCCAAGGTAGAATAGATAGTCCTGAACACAAGGTACTCTAAGCTGGAAAAACCACTAGACGAAAGTCAAATGATACCTAACAATTATACCTGAATATACACATCCCCTGAGGAAAAAGACAGTAAACAATTCCTATAACCCAATTATGCACAATACCTGAGGAAAGAGACGATAAATTACAATAGACAAAGCATAATTATGCAAAGTGCACTTGAAAGAGGTGGGTCTTCAGTCGGCGTCTGAAGACAGCAAGTGACTCCGATGTTCGGACACACAAGGGAAGTTCATTCCACCACCTTGGAGCCAGGACAGAGAAAAGTCTGGATGCTTGTCTCCCATGTGTCCTGGATGATGGAGGGTCAAGACGAGACATACTTGAGGCGCGGAGGGCTCTAGGTATGCATCTGGGTTTTACCATGGCCATCAAGTAAGGAGGAGCTGGACCATTCTTTGCTTTGTAGGCCAGCACCAGGGTTTTATATTTGATGCGGGCAGCTACCGGAAGCCAGTGGAGGGAGGACAGCAAGGGAGTGACATGGCTGAACTTGGGAAGGTTGAAGACCAACCGAGCTGCAGCGTTCTGGATCAGTTGCAGGGGTTTGATGGCATGCATAGGAAGACCAGCCAGTAGGGAGTTGCAGTAGTCCAGTCTTGAGATAACAAGGGACTGGACAAGGACCTGAGTGGCCTCCCTAGAGAGAAATGGCCGAATCCTCCGAATGTTGTGAAGGGCGAATCTGCATGATCGTGTTGTGTTAGCAACGTGGGCCGTGAAGGAGAGTTGATTGTCGGCAACTACACCAAGGCTACGCGCTTCCATGGATGGAGTGATCACGGTGTTCTCGAATGAGATAGAAAGATCACGATGAGGACTGGCTCTTGCAGGGATGTACAGCATCTCTGTCTTGCTTGGGTTAAGCTTTAGGTGGTGAGCTGCCATCCAAGAGGCAATGTCTTTCAGACATACAGAGATTCGAGCTGAAACCTGTGTGTCAGAGGGTGGGAAGGAAAAGAAGAGCTGGGTGTCATCCGCATAACAGTGATAAGAGAAGCCATGTGCAGAGATTGACTCACCCAGAGAGCGGGTATAAAGGGAAAAAAGAAGTGGACCCAGCACTGAGCCTTGTGGAACACCGGTGGAGAGTTTGCATGGCAAATATACACATGTATAGATATAAAACATTGTGAAGAAATACACAAATGTATATATACACACTGCTCAAAAAAATAAAAGCAACACTTAAACAACACAATGTAACTCCAAGTCAACCATACTTCTGTGAATCCAGCCTGTTCAGTTAGGAAGCAACACTGAGTGTGAATCAATTTCACCTGCTCTTGTGCAAATGGAACAGACAACAGGTAGAAATGAAAGGCACACAGCAAGACACCCCTTATAAAGGAGTGGTTCTCTCTGTTCTCATCCTTTCTGGCTGATGTTTTGGTCAATTTTGCATTTTGTCAGTTCTCTCACCATAGAGATACCATGAGGTGGTGTCTACGATCCACAGAAGTTGCTCAGGTAATGCAGCTCATCCAGAATGGCACATCAATGTGAGCTGTGGCAAGAATGTTTGCTGTGTATGTCACCACAGTGTCCAGAGCATGAAGCAGATACCAGGAGACATGGATGGGGCCGTAGGAGGGCAACAACCCAGCAGCAGGACCACTAACTCCTCCTTTGTGCAAGGAGGAACAGGAGGAGCAGTGCCAGAGCCCTGCAAAATGACCTCCAGCAGGCCACTAATATCCATGTTTCTACTCAAACTGTCAGAAACAGACTCCATGAGGGTGGTATGAGGGCCCAATGTCCACAAGTGGGGCTTGTACTTACAGCCCAACACCATGCAGGGCGATTGGCATTTGCCAGAGAACACCAAGATTGGCAGTTTCACCATCGGCACCCTGCGCTCTTCATGGATGAGAGCAGGTTCATACTGAGCATGTGACAGACATGACAGAGTCTGAAGATGCCGTGGAGAACGTTCTGCTGCTTGCAACATCCTCCCGTATGACCGGTTTGGCATTGGGTCAGTAATGGTGTGGGGAGGCATGTCTTTGGAGGGCCGCACAGACCTCCATGTGCTAGCAAGAGGAACCCTGACTGCCATTAGTTACTGGGATGAGATCCTCAGACCAACTGTGAGACCATATGCTGGTTCAGTGGGCCCTGGGTTCCTTCTGATGCATGACAATGATAGGTCTCATGTCAGCAGTTCCTGCATGATGAAGGCATTGTTGCTATGGACTGGCCTACCCGTTCCCCAGACCTGAATCCAATCGAACACATCTGGGACATCATCCACCAATACCACTTTGCACCACAGACTGTCCAGGAGTTGACTGACCCTTTAATCCAAATTTTGGGAGGAGATTCCTCAGGAGAATATCCGCCGTCTCATCAGGAACATGCACAGGCATTGTAGGGAGGTCATAGGGGCACATGAAGTCCACACACTACTGAGTCTCAGTTTAACTTGTCCTAAAGAATTTCCACTGAAGTTGAATCAGTCTGTCATTTGATTTTCCACTTTGATTTTGAGTATGATTCCAAATCCAGACCTCCATGTGATAATATTGATTTACATTGCTCATTTTTATGTTTAATTTGTTCTCAACGCATTAAATAAAGATTTTCAACTGGAATATTTTATTCATTTAGATCTAGGATGTTATTTTAGCGTTGCCTTTATTTTCTAAGCAGTATATATATGAGCAGTGTGTGTGTGTGTGTGTGTGTGTGTGTGGATTAGAAGCAGACAAAAACAGCATTGGTAAGAGATGTTTGAGTGCCAAGTGATAGAAACTACCCAAAAAGATTGAAAGAAGAAATTGAGAATATGTAGAAGGCTAACACCAATGTTGTCCCAGTGGTGATGTAAGGAAGTGACCCCTAAGATGGAACAGTGGCTATGACGGATCCAGAGAATTACGTATTCCTCTAATGTAGTCTACTGTATGCCTAAAATGTCTTATATTTGGTTTATTTTCTAACCCATATTGCTAGCCTGTACCAAAAAAAAAGAATGTGAAGGTTTAATTTTGGCCTTGTTAAGGTGATCACACTATGTGATCCAGTCCTGAAAGAGCTTTCAGTCTGGTCCAATAACAGCTACCCCAGCTCAAATGTATAAAGTTCTCATGTGCCAAACAGTATTTACAAACAATAAGGAATCATATTCCCCCCATATACACGTGTGTAAAAACATATAGCAGATTACTGACGAGATATTCTACTTTTATCTTCCAATGAAACATATTCATCTGTGCATGTCCAGTTACCAGAGTAATAGTATTACAAAAAGTGCACATAAGATATGAAACAATAACAGGGGTTTTGCTTTTGAATTAAAGTTAAATGCTGAATTCATGTCAGAAGTTAACATAAGGTACATTTGAAAAACAATCCAACCCAGTATTGCATTTCCATCTGCTGTCCTTTTAAAACATCAAATCTAACGCAGAGTACTGTAGGCTAATATGTCCTCAGTTTTTATTTTGTGTGGAAATCGTGACATACTGAAACAGAATCACAACAGTTGGATGGGCGTGGATGTAAATCCTGAATAACATGCTTGATCACATTTTCATTGATAAGAAATGTTTGTTCTTCCAGGTATGTTATTATTAGAGGAGACATGGTACTCTATGAAAATGTATTCAAAACGACATGTAAACAACTTTTGGATGGACGTGGTTGTAATGGTAACGGAACCTCCTGGTGAATATTATCAAAGTCTGATGCTGATCAAAAATCATGCTCGCTGCCAACGTTGACGTGGTTGCAAGGAAGGGGCGTGGCCATACAGTGAACTTGGCACCTTCAGAACGCAAAGATGACACGTGGTGCTTGTCACGTAATACAAACGGTGAGTCGCGTCTGTGGTACAGAAAGACTGGTGGGCCACAATAAGCCCAGGGCAGTGTCCGACTCGTCGGTAAATCTACACACACACCTTCTACCAAGAATATAACTGTTCTCTTCCATTTGCTGATTGTATAGCTCAATAACGTGTGTGAGCTATCAATCTGAGCTGCGATATTTGCCCATGCGAGCAAGTCTAACAGCATTTCCCAACACTTTCGTGTTTGGCTACTCGTTCCGAAAGAAGTTTCAGATGATTGAATCCTATTGTAGTCCACGTAGTGCTAAATAGGCAAGAAAAGTACCAAGTTACTTTTAGCTACACTCGCAATTGGCCACGTTTTCCTCTTGAACAACTCTGGATTGAAGGAACGGCTATTGTTCTTTCCAGACCGAATAAGAGAAATCCTCTGGCTGGTGTGATCCCAAACGTTTAATCTCCACTTTTCGCTCTAATTGTATTAAATGTGGCATTTATTAAATTGTTTCATTGGCAATATTTGGAAATTCTTGCTAGTTGTGGCAAACAGGCAATGGCTTCTTAGCACTACTGAGGCCGTAAACGACGTTTACACCGTGTTGATGTAGATCTGTAAAATCTAGTATTTATATTAGCGACTGTGTCCCACAACTCTGGAAGTTTACATGGGCTGGGAGACGTTTGGAGTGTGTCGGTCAGCGTTGTCACATGCAACAAAGGTGCAACTGTATTACTTAAAATTTATTTTTATTACATGTTACGTGGAATTATTGACTATGTCGTTCACTGCTCCACAACAACATTAGGTAGGGACATGCCCCATCGCCCCCTAATGTAGAGACGCAAATGGTTATTGCATTAGATGAAACATGGTACTTTATAAAAGCTTAACTTTAGTAAACGAATAAATTTACTATTTTTAAACAAGTTACTGCAGAGAACGTGTGTTCTGGTTCGGTAGCTTTAGTGAGAATGAACACTGCTGCTTTTGCTCAGTTTAGTCCGTTTAGCTTCGTATGTGGTCGATTTTGCATGAAAAACATACCCGGCGGTCTTTAACCGCACACAAGTTGCTCCAAATAACTTCACCTACAGCAGCAATGCAAACATTTCTTTCACTCAAATCTATGTTGGAATAATGCTTCTGCTATTGTTCCAACACTTACATCAGTTGTAATCAGGTGAGCTATAGTTGTACGCTTTGTAAAGATTTCTCTAAGATTTCCTGGCTGGTAACCCCAGCTTTCTAAATGAAATGTACTTAAGATAAAGTCCCCTTCTCTTATTATTGTCATCCCTAACATAAACAAATAACTTTAATAATATACGAAAACGTTACTTACTTTGTCGGTAGTCTATTACTTGTGGATTTTTGCAGAATCGATTTACAGAAAACCGAAACCAAGATTCACTTCCTGTTAGTGCTGATACTCACTCCCACCTGTAAGGTTAGATCCTTCACCCTGGGACTAGTACTACCATACCGCATATTTAATCCCTGTTGTGGCCGAATAAAACTGCACAGAAGAGAATACAGAAGAAAAAATTACAAAGGTCTCTTTACTCATTCTTTCTTCTCCATCTCGCTCCGCCTCATCGACGTACACCGGAATAGTCTAGCTGTTTAACTCGTGTAGTGTTTATCAGAGGTGTCAATTCCAGGTTCAGAAAGTAAAAGTCCTCACCAGGATTTTGCTCAGGCTTCCAGGATTGTGTTGATTTCACTAATTTTACCTGGATTGCACACTAATTAGTCTGCTACATACGTCCCCCCCCCCCCCCCTTTAAGAATAAACGTCCCCGTTTTTAACCAAAAGATACCTAACAGAGAAAAAAAACCTTTAAATGCCAACAGCATACAAATAACAGTTATACAAAGAACAGTGCTTTTCCTTTCTCTCATGTATTTCTCTTTTCTTCTCGTTACTTTTTTTTTGTTATTCTACTCTAGTACAAAGTCTTGTAAGTGACAGGGAACCTTGTGTTCCCTTCTAACCCTGTTCCCCGTGGTACCCCACATATCTGAGCTCCCCATTTTCGTTGGTCCATCGGATATATCGGGCATCCCAACAGGGTCAATGTGTGGGGACATAAACTCTGGGGAGGCTGGGGAAGTGGACAAAAGGCGCATTTCCACTAGGGCCTGCTTGGCGCGGTACGGTTCGATACGGATCGATTCGCAACGGAACAGTACGGTCGCGTTGTGTTTCCATTACAATGGTGGACCACCACAATGTGGGTGGAGTCGCTGTTGGCGCGCGGGTTGTAGTGTCGTGACATCATTTGTATGCGACCACAACACCGGTCGATGCCCCTTAACACATAGCATTATTGTATCTTATCTTCATTATTGTATGTGGTTGCTCTAATTATTGATAATAATTTGGTATTACTCAAACAGGCTGAACACACCCTGCATAAAAAGCATCAGTCATACAATCAAATGAAATCAAACTTTATTATGAAATATAGATATTTAAAGTACAACATATGTAAATAATATAGTTATAGTTTAAAAAAGTGCAAAAAGCAAATTACCTAAAAATAACGTATAGCTTTATATGAAATAAATATTTATAGTACTACAAGCAACATTTTGTGTGCTTTTACTGGCGTCTGTCTCGCATGGTGTTCACAAGTTCGCCAAGCACCCCGAGGAAAGCCCGGTTGAAGGAAACATTTTCCGCCAACTCCGCTCGCCTCGTCAGTGGAAGGGGAATCTTGAACGTAAAAAATAACAAATATTAAACACAAGCATTCCCGTGAAAGCAACAACAATATAGCGTAACTGCACAAAATGTGTAGCACGTCATCGCTGCTCATGCTTTGTTTATGGCTACAGCTAACTAGCAACTAGCAAGGCTAAGAGCTAGCTATTGTACAGTAGTGACTGTGGTGGTAACATTAACTACAAACACGGCTCTAAATTCCTGCGTTTACAATAGATGCGTTCATATTACGTTCATATTACATCTTTTACGAGCCTAGTAGTAAAACTGTGAAATCACAATACACTCACCATTCTCTGTGGCCTCCAGCACCAACATTGCCGTGTCTGTCCAGCACTTTTTCTCTTCCGTTACTGGCTGGCCGGTGACCGTATATGGCATCCATTTGCTGGAAACATTTCCAGTCTTTGCGGTTTGCTCTGCTGCGTCCGTTATGGTCCTTCACCGCCCAGTAATCGCTTTTAAGCTTTTTTAGCTTGGACTGACCGGCACTGCTGAACGGACCACTGGTAGCCATGAGTGGCCATTAGCGCGGAAACCTCGCTAAAAACCTTTACATTTCTAGTGGCCCCGTCCAGTTCGCTCTGGATTTTTTGATCGCTGATTATTAACAGAAAGGTTTGTACCTCTGCGTTTGACCAGGGAACAGACTTCGCTCCTTGGGTTTTAAAAATGGCTGAGGAGTCCATAGCATAGCGGAGGAGTCGCTCTCCTGACGCAACCTGTGACGACACTCCGTGGCCAATCAGTGTCATGCTGTTCCTCCACGTCACAGAACTGTACCGCTTCGGAATGGTTAGAACCTCGAGCGAGTCGGTACGAAAATAGTACCCGAAGGGGCCGGGTAACTGGGACCTGGTACTAATGGAAACACTCACAAACCGTCGTGAATCGAACCGTACCGCGCCAAGTAGGCCCTAGTGGAAATGCGCCAAAAGAGTGGTCAGCATTCGGGGCCTGCTGGGGCACTCGGACTGTTAGTGTGTACGGACGCAGCCTGTCATAGTGCACCACCTGGCGTCGCTCCGTGATATCAAATGGATTTGCTATGCGGTACGTGAGACCTGGAACACCCCCTGAGTCCATCACTTCCATGACCTGATACGGCCCTTTCCAGTGTGGGACTAGCTTCATGCAGCTCTCCACTGGGTTGTTAAGCCACACCATAGCACCCACTATGTAGGGCTTGTTCCGAGTCTTCTTGTCATGATATAGCTTTTGACGCTTGTGTGCTTCAGCACCCTGCATTCTAGCCCTGCTGAAAGCAACTCCCAACTTCTCCTTCAGTGAGGAGACAAAATTAGAATAAGACACCGATCTCTGTGAGTCCACTGCCCGGCTAGGTATCAGTACCTCAGCGGGCACCCTTGTCTCCCGTCCATGAGTGAGAAAATAAGGAGTGAAGTGTGATTTTGGATTGTAGGCGGTGGTACGCGTTTTTGTGATCCCAAGCAGTTGACAGAGACATTGTACCACTTCTGCCTCAAACTGCCGCCCCTGATCACTATGCAGTTGCTCTGGTAGCCCATGTATTAACACATAGTCCCCAAATAGACACTGTGCCACAGTTTGTGCTGTTTGATTTTGTAGTGCATACAGATTAACAAATTTAGTGAAGTAATCCTCCACCACTAACACATATTGATTCCCTTTGGTTGTCACTGGTAACTCCACAATGTCCATTGCCACTCTTTCAAATGGCGATGTTGCCGGAGAGCTCCCCATGGGGCACGATGTGGTGGCACTGGGGATCGGCGTCTTTGGCATGCTTTACATTGCTCACACCAGTCCCTTATATCTCTGAACATGGACGGCCAGTAGCAGATTCGCCGTGCTTGTTCCCATACCCGCTCTGTTGCGAAGTGAACTGAGGCTGAACCCCCATGAAGCTGTTGCAACACCACAGAAACCAGAGTGGAGGGGACCACAACTTGTCACCTGTTCTCCTGTTGGGGAAGAACCCACTACACGACATAGTAGTCCGTCTTGTACCTCAAGGCGATCAAATCCAGTCCAGAACTTGCTTAAGCACCTAGAGGCCCCCCTTAGTCTAGCTTTTGGTGGCTTTTGGGCGTTCTGCACCCAGTCCAGTGCTACTTGGATTTCCTTGTCAGCTTCCTGCGATGCCCTTATGCCTGTCACATCATGTGCCAACCCTAGCAGCAACATCAGGCTTTCTGGGTCCCCCCTTTCGTGCGTAGCTGCCGTCCAGTCCTTGGATGACGTACTAGTTTCTTTGTTAGTTGGGGTTCCTCGTGTTCGTGGGTCTGAGGGTGATGCCTGTACGGTGTTTACCACCAGTACACTGTTCGTGTTGTTTGATTTACTGCTACTTGGGCACTCTCGATCAGGACGCCGGGAAAGAGCATCAGCGTTCAGGTGGCGCTGACCATCCTTGTGTGCAATCTCCCAGTTGTACGGCTCCAGTTCCAGAATCCATCTGCCTCTCCTTCCTGTGGGGTCATTATCAATGGCCATGCGCCGTAGGCTCAACAGTGGGCGATGGTCGGTCACTATGGTAAAAGGATCCAGTCCAATGTAGTGTTGAAACTCCCTCACAGCCCACACTATAGCCCACAGTTCACGATCAAAGGTGGACCAACGACGCTGAGTTTGATTCAGTGACTTACTAGCATATGACACCACCTGTTCCACTCCCTCTCTTTCTTGTGCTAGCACAGTGCCCACAGCCTCCATGGATGCATCTGTGAACACCTTAAATGGCACTTTGATATTTGGCAGGGCCACTACAGGAGTTGATGATAGGACATTTTTTAGATAATTGAATGATGCTTCACAATTCACTGTCCATTTGAAAGGCACATTTTTACCCATCAGCTGATTCAGAGGAGCTGCATGTTTTGCAAAGTTCTGCACAAAACGCCTGTAGTATGAACACAGACCTACGAATGCCCTTACTTCTGATGGAGACTGAGGAGTGGGCCATTTCTTGACTTTATCTGTGTTCTTTGGGTCTGATTTTAGTCCATCCTGAGAGATCATGTGACCTAAGAACAGCACATGATTTCTGGCAAAGTGGCACTTTGAGGGGTTTAGTTTTAGTCCTGCTTGTTGGATTCTTGAAAACACTTCCTCTAGGCTGAGAAACACTTGCAAGATGTTCTTCAAATGAGCCGTTATAGAGCAATATGTCATCTAAATAAACCATGCAAATGTTCCATGGTAGACCCCTTATGTAACGACGGGTGCAGCGTGAAGGACGAGACACGGATCCTTGGTTTTAGCAACCGACGTCACTGCTTTATTTAAACGTGTTGCGCAAGACAGCGCACGAAGAAACACGTAACACTCACAACGTGTAAACTCAGACAAAGACGAGCACAAGACGTTGCGCGAATGCACATTAAATAGGTGGCGAACACCTACCCTCGTGATCTCGAGACAAGGCGCAGGTGCGACTACGAACACGCTCACAAACAACCCACACCCACGGAAGTACATACATGGACATAACGACACACAGACAACGAAACGGCACGCCCACAGGGAAGGGTCCGGAGCTGTGACTGTGACAGAACCCTCCACCAGGGGCTCGCTACTCCCGGAGCGTCCCGCGTAGCCGGAAAGCCCCGAACCAACATCGATGGGCAGGTCCGGAGCCGCCGGAACCACGAGCCTCCGAGAGCCGTCTCCCCCGACGGGCGAGAACCGCCACGCACAGCTTTAGTGCACCCTCCCTGGGAAGACAGGGGAAAACACGTTAGACAAGCAAAAACGGAACAGTCACGAACACACACAGGCACGTTTACAAACAGAGGCACGAATGGGAATAGGGGGTTTGGCAGACACACGGGAAGACACACGAAAACAGGAACGGACAAACATGAAACAGGCGCCAGGCTTTGCGCCAAGAGAAGGGCGATCAGGGGAGAGAGGTTGGGAGCTGCCGGTGCTGCGGCGGGCGGTCCTCCTCCTGCCCTCGCCGCGAACCCTCCGCCGGGTGCGCCACGGTTGGCAGACGTGCCGGGTACAGTGCGGCTGGCGGACGCGCCGGGCGCAACGCGGCTGGCGAACGCGCCGGGTGCAGTGCCTGGAAGTCCCCTGTCGACCTCCATCTCCTCCACCTCCTCACTGCCCAGGCTCCAGCTCATGGGCGTGGCTGAGCTTCTCTCCTGGGAGCAGTCCATCGCGCTCCCCTTTGAACGGTAAGAGGGGGCGCTTGCTTCTGAGCAGTTCCACCCTTTAACGGTCCAGGCTAACCGCTCCGAGGGGGGCGGACTACCCTCCTCCCCGGAGCCTGGCTCGCTGTCCGTGCACTCGGAAATGCCCAGTGTTGGGAACGTTACTTTAAAAAAGTAATTCGTTATAGTTACTCACTACTTGTTCAAAAAAGTAACTGAGTTACTCTATAACAGTAGCGAACCGTGACCTTTAAACTTGGGCCCGCTACCCCCCCCCCCCCCGAAATTTTTTTTTCCCTTTCTTAATAAACTAAATAAAGAAAAACTGAGACGACAGTACAGCTTTAAAAACGCAATAAACAATAATATCTGTACTAGATAACATCTTAAGCAAAATAAGTTTCCAAACAAAATAAGGTTTCACAGCTCCGTGGTTCTCGGAAGCGGAATATGTAAACAACGCGCACGAGGACGTCAAAGGGATGAATCAAAACTAGCTAGCGATGGTGCTAACGACAGCTAGCGTCGCCACAGCGGGCGGAAATTATCATACAGTTAAGCCCGCCCACTAAGAGAGAAGATATGATTGGTCAATTTTGCTGTCATTTGAAACTGGTATTGCGCTGAATTATAACTGCCAGGCCCTCTGTAAACGAACAGCGGGCATCACAGTCCTGATAGGGGGAGACACAGGCTCACAGGCTTCCACTCAACCCCTCACCTTCCAACACAGATTGAATAGACACGGGTGAATATTTTATTTGCTTATATTTTTGTAATTGTTTAGATGTCGAATGTCAAACTGTAAGTAGATAAAATAAAATTGGATAATTATATATATAATGCTTTAAGAATATTTTAGGCCCTCTGAGAGGGCGTAGAGGGCCCTGACGGTTCCCCACTGCTCTATAATAAAAGTAACTCGTTACCAGGGAAAGTAACTATTTGCGTTACAGTTTAAAAAAGGTTATATGCCAATTAATTGTGGTTTTTTTTTAAGAATTTTTCACAGTCAGTTGAAATGAGTAGATCAGAAAGTTGTTTAACTTTTGATATTTATTGCACATCCACAGACCAGTGCAGGATAAAATCCTTTAAAATCAGGAGAGCCATTCACAACGGAGAAACACAACGGAGACGGAAAATACCAGAACAGCGATGACAGATAATTCACAAAACCGAACAAACCACAAATAACCGACAACGGGCGAAACACAGAGATACAAGTACACAGCACTAAACTAGACACAACTGAACACAATGACGGCACTGTGGAAAACTGTGGAAGTTAAACTGTGGAAGTTAAACACAAAGTCATTATAAACAAGCATTCTAGAATACAAAACAAGTATTCAGTGTTAAGGATATAGCTTTAAAAAACAGTTGATATGGCTATTTTTCTCTCAAGTGTCACGTTGAGGACCCGGCCCCTCCCTTTTGGGCGTGTGTCAACGTTGTCCACGTGCTTTGTCTGCGTCAGTGTATATTCGTGGTTGGGGTTATGTCGTGTGATTAATAAGTCTCACCTGTGAATCGTCTCGTGATCACATGGGGCTAATGTGGTTTGTCTATTTAATGTGCGCTCGCGCAGTGTCCTGTGCTCGTCGTTGTCTAAGTCTGCACGTTGTGTGATTAAACTGTGTTGCCCGTGCGCTATTGCGCAACCGTTATCTGTCATTAAAAGTGACGTTTTGCCATGAAAGCAAGGATTCCCGTGTCTCGTCCTTCGCCCTGCCCGCACGTCACATAACGACGAGCCGTTTGAGACACCAACATGCCGGGCTACAAGACCAAGCCGAAGAAGGGCAAGAAGCCCAGCAAGCGGCATCACCGCGCATCGCCCTCCCCACGCCGTGACTCCACGCCGACTCTGGCGCAACTGAAGGCTGACCCCGATAGCGCCTACATGTTGTTCGCGGCGCAGGAGACCGCAATTCCCGAGTTGGCGGCGGAGTACCGCAAGGAAGCGGTACGGGTATGGAGAGAAAGGCACCCCACGCCTTCCCGGGGACTCTCGCCCATACGGGTAAGCGTCCCTGAGTTCTACGAGCCAGGGACGCCCCCAGAGGGTGGGCTTGCGGGGAGGGAGGACTCACCCCTGCACGGCGACGTCACGCCGACGTCGGAACAGCTGGAACGGGACCCGCTGTGTGCCGACCTGCTGAGGTTGGCTCGGGAAACCTCCAGTCCTGAGTGGGCGGTGGTCTTCCGCCAGGAGGCAGTGAAGGGCTGGCTAGCCAGACACCCGTCTCCTTCCCGCGCCCTCTCGCCTCTGAGGGTGGGCTCCTGCATCATCGGTGCTACCGAGTCCACCCCAGAGAGCGAGTTCGGGGCGGAAGATTCCGAGGAGGAGGAGCTGGAGGAGGACGACGAGGAGGGTTACCCCCCCTCGATATGCGACGCGTCTACCGTAAACTACGGTGAGGAGGAGCAAGACGATTGCCCTCCGTCCGAGTGCGACGCGTCTACCGTCGACTATGGGGAAGAGGAGGAGTCGGAGGAAGAAGACTACCTCCCTCCGCCCGTAGGTCCCACTCTCTCCGCAGAGGAAGGCGGGGAGGAGGAGGAGCAAGACGGCTATCCTCCGTCCGTGGGCTCGGGAGTGTCCGAGTTCGCGGACAGCGACCTCTACACGGAGGAGGAGGGCTCCTACATGGAGGAAGAGGAGGAGAGCCTTCCCTCCTCCGTGGGAACTGTGAAGGGGCGGAGGATTCCCGGCGAGAACGCGTCCTCCAGACCCTCCAGGGCTAGCTCAATGGACTATTCCCAGGGAGAGAGCCCGGTAGAGTCCATGGAGGGGATCCTGGAGGATGAAGAGGAGCGTATGGAGACCGAGGGAGGAGCACCGGGCACGTCTGCCCGCCGCGACGATGCACCGGGCACGTCTGCCCACCGCGACGATGCACCGGGCACGTCTGCCCGCCGCGGCGCTGCACCGGGCACGTCTGCCCGCCACCCTGCACCTGGTGGAGGGTTCGCAGCAAAGGCAGGAGGGGGACTGCCCAACGCAGTACCAGCAGCTCCGGACCTCTCTCCCCTGCTCGCTCTCCTCCTGGCAGGGAGCCTGGCGCCTGTTACGTGTTTGTCAGTCCCAATGTTTGTGAGTCTTCCCGTCTGTGTACCAAACCCCTTTTTCCCTCTTGTTCCTCTATGTGTGAACGTGCCTGTGTGTGTATTCGTGTCCATTCCGTTGTGTGTGTCTAACGTCTTTTCCCCCGTCTTCCCAGGGAGGGTGTGCTAGGCGATTCATGACGGACGCTTCGCCAAGGGCAGTCACCTCCCAGACGCAGGACTGAGCGCGTCGGATCCGCCCATCGTCGTGGGTTCGGGGCACTCGGTCCTGTTGGCACCCCGGGACGGGTAGTGCCCTTGGAGGGAGCGTCTGTCACGTTGAGGACCCCGGCCCCTCCCTTTTGGGCGTGTGTCAACGTTGTCCACGTGCTTTGTCTGCGTCAGTGTATATTCGTGGTTGGGGTTATGTCGTGTGATTAATAAGTCTCACCTGTGAATCGTCTCGTGATCACATGGGGCTAATGTGGTTTGTCTATTTAATGTGCGCTCGCGCAGTGTCCTGTGCTCGTCGTTGTCTAAGTCTGCACGTTGTGTGATTAAACTGTGTTGCCCGTGCGCTATTGCGCAACCGTTATCTGTCATTAAAAGTGACGTTTTGCCACGAAAGCAAGGATTCCCGTGTCTCGTCCTTCGCCCTGCCCGCACGTCACATCAAGAAGTAAACTTTTGAACAAACTCAGTAGGAAATTGGAAGTTCAAGGTAAACATGATTTCATTAAAACTAAGTATTCTAGAACGCGAAAAAGCACTCGGTATAACAGGTGGTAGCTTTAGAAAACACTTAATATCAATAGCTAAATGTTTGCTTAAAAGAAAACTATTGGTATAACTCATGCTCCAAATTTTTAGAAATCATGGTTTTGGAGAAAAAGCAACGATAGTCATCAACACCAGATTTGCCTGAGATTACATTAAAAACAGTATCATTATTAACATTTCTGACAGAACTGACAGCCAGTGTTAAACAGTGCAAGAAACCCTTATTGAGAAGACTCACTTTTGCTTTCCAGCCTGAGAAGGATTTCCCAACTGTAATTTCCTCTAGATTATTAAGGAGTTCTTTGTCAGCCTGGCGGTAGTTCTCGACCTCTGTCATATTCCCCAGTTGTCTTAAGTACTCCACTTTCCTGAGTACATTTATAAACTTTGAAAAACAAGACACCACAGAAATTACAAAATTTATACTAATCATAAAAATGTATATTTGGAAACATGAGGAGACAATGACAGGAATTCCAAAGGAAAAAGTGTGGTAGTGTTTGTGGTATTTGAGGGAGTAAATGGTTACATTTCTCACAACTTCAATACAACTGAGAGATATTAACAAACAGATCGCAATTATTCTTTTCAGTGACTTCAGGAGATCAAAAGCTTGGGTCAGAATAAGCTCCCATGTATAAATGATTTTATGAACTGTGTCCTACATGTCATCTGTCCAAAAAAAGGGGTGGGCAAGGGTCTCCTCAACTTTTGGCCTCTTGCTTTGTTCATGATTGACCATCCACTCCACCAGATCCTTTTCCACCTCATTCGTCAGGTGTTCCAGGAAAATGTTCCCATCAAGAATGTTACTCTCACAACGTGCACCTTTACCAAAAGGATGGTGTCCACCAGAGAGAATGTAATACACTAACATTCCTGCAACCTAAAACAAGTGTAACCATTAACATAATATAATCTGTTTTTGTATACTTTTTATTTCTTAGAACCTTTTAGCATTATCAGTATTTGACTCTAGGTGATATACAGAACCTGGATGTCAGAACTCCTCTTGTACCCACTGTTACTGTCCTCTTCAATAGCCTCTCTAGCTTTCCAGCACTTTGTTCCAGCAGGACTAGTGCGCAAAGTTGTTTGACCCACGTTCAGCCTCCGACTTATGCCAAAATCAGCTAATCTTGCCTTTCCAGTTATATCTGAAAAATTAAAGAGAGAACTCTTAAATACTCTTAGAATACTCTTAAAAAGGTTACATCACTGAAACATTGTATTGCTTCAATATTCATAAACAGGTTTAAGGAGCAATAGGCATGACTCCTACCTATCAAAACATTCTGGGGTTTGATGTCCCGGGTTTGATGTCCCTTTGGTATCTTGACTGTGAAGAACTTCAAGGCTACATAGCACCTCTTTTACAATTTTCTTCAGGACAGCTTGCTGCTGAAAGCGGTTTTCTTGCAGGTGTTTTGGGATATATTCCTCCAGTGTGTATTCACAAAGCTGAAGGACAAGATATCCAAAATTCTCATCTTCCGCAAAGTCCACATATCTAATGATACAAGGATTGTCAAGCTTTGGAAGAAGTAAAAATTCCTCCTCATTTTTGAGATCTTGATAGTTAGATTTGAGCATTCTTTTGACGGCTACCTCTGTGCCATCATCCCTCAAGCCAAGATAAACTTCAGTTCCATCACTTCCTTTTGCTATCTGGAATTCAGGGCTAACACAAAGGGTAAGATTCCCCAGTCCATAAACCTTACTTGCATCTATATTGGCAAGTAACTCCAACTTGCTCCTCCAGCGTTGGCTGATGGGATACCATTTTCTCGGCATTGGAGGGTTCTCTGTGAATGGCTGTACGCAGGAATTTGACTCCTCAACTGATGTCATGGCAGCATCTGAATCCGCATGATCTTTAGTTCCTGGTCCAACATCTTTTGTTTTCTCTTGTTGGGCTTCTTTCACCTTCTTCTTTTTCTTCTTTTTCTTGTTCTTTAACTGTAGGGAATTCATTTCTTCACACAAACTATCTGATCCATTCAAGAGATTTGTATTCAGCTTTTGCAGTTTCTCTTTAATTACATCATCTGTCCTGATCTCTGCTGCATTAAGCACCCTGTCAGGAACTGAATGCAGTCCTAATGTACTAATGTGACTTGGTACAAACTCATAAAGGTCAGCAAACAGACAGTAAGTCAGAATGCTAACATTTGGTGAATAATTTAAATGGGTGAGACGCATAAGACCACTGCACAACTCCTTCAGTCCAGGAATACTAAGAGCATCAGTGCCTTCTTTGTGCTTTGAGGACTTCTCCAAAGTAACACAGAGGATGCTTAGAACTATCTCATTGAATACAGCTGCATTAGGGCTGTCAATGGACAGGAGACTTTTCATCAAAATAGGTGCAAACTCATTAAATACTTTGGGAGATGTTTCTTTCACCATGCAAATGGAAGCATGTAATGTGTTCAGTGCACATATATGATTGTCTAGAGCAGGGGTGGCCAACCCGCGGCTCTTTGCCTGGTTTCATGTGGCTCCCCAGCCGGTCCGCGTTCTCACCTGCACAAACGGGGCGACACACTGCTACATTTTCGTGGTGCGCGGTTAGTTTACAAGCCTAGCGAGCCGCTAATACTTTTAAAACCGGCGTAGTTAGGTTCGACAATCGGTTACGGGATCGCAAACACCGCTGTTTGTTCGCTCCACCCAGTGTTAAACCAGTGTCTCCTGTACACAAGACTACTCAAGGGGACAGCGAAACATCAGAACAGCCCATGCAGTTAGGGCACACTCGCCTCTCCCGTCAGGAAAGACAAACCCGCTTACGGGAAGGCAAATGTCTCTATTGCGGCCGGGCTGACCATAGAATCGCCGAGTGTCCCGAGTTACAGGGAAAAGGGCAGACCCGTCGGTGAATGGGGTTGCACCGACGGGTCATGGCGCTTATTTCCCCGCATGCGGTCTGATGCCCCACGTAGTGGTCTCATGGAGGGGTTCAGACGAACACCGGGTTTTGGCTCTCGTAGACTCGGGGGCCACTGGCAATTTCATTGACTCCGCCCTCGTAGCTTCGCTCTCTGTACCTCTGGTTCCCCTAGAAAAACCTCTCTCGGTGTCCGCCGTGGACGGCAGGTTGCTCACTTCAGGTGATATAACCCACCAAACAGTTCCTCTGACAGTTACTATAGGGAACCATCACGAAACCCTCACCCCTTATGTCATTGCTGCGCCCAAACTGCAGCTGATCTTGGGGTTTCCCTGGCTTCAGCGCCACAATCCTGATATTGACTGGCTCAACCTTTCTATCAATCATTGGAGTAAAGTGTGTGAACAGTCGTGCTTGGTGCCCCGCTGCAGTAAACCCGGGGAAAAGCAAAAAGAAATAGCAGGCTTAGAAAAAGTCCCTGCTGTTTACCATGACTTAAAAGACGTGTTCAGCAAGCGTAAGGCAGGCTTCCTACCCCCGCATAGAGCCTGCGATATAGCGATCAACCTCTTACCTGGTACAACTCCCCCTAGGGGGCGTTTGTTTTCCTTAGCACTGCCTGAACGCAAGGCTATGGAATCCTACATTCAGGAAGCGCTCGCTGCTGGTACCATCCGTCCCTCTACCTCACCCGCAGGCACTGGGTTCTTCTTTGTAGGGAAAAAGGATGGGGGCCTCCACCCTTCTATAGACTACAGGGGACTAAATAAGATCACCATCAAAGACCGCCACCCCTTACCTCTTATGTCCTCCGCCTTCAAGGCCCTTCAACGGGCGACGGTCTTCACTAAGTTAGATCTGAGAAGCGCGTATAATCTGTTGCGAGTCAGAGAAGGCGACGAGTGGAAAACCGCCTTCAATACACCCTCTGGTCATTACGAGTATTTAGTTATGCCGTTTGGGCTCATGAACGCACCCGCGGCTTTCCAGCGGTTCGTGAACAGTGTACTTAGGGAGGCTCTGGATGATTACGCCTATGTCTATCTCTACGGCATTTTAATATATAGCCGTACCGTCCAAGAGCATCAGCAACATGTTCGCCGCGTCCTCCAGTTGTTACTAGAGAATCACCTCTACGTAAAACTGGAGAAGTCCCTGTTCCACGTCTCCGAGGTGGCCTTCTTGGGGTTCATTGTCGCTAAGGGTCAACTGGCAATGGACCCCGCCAAAATCAAAGCCGTAACTCAATGGCCCGTGCCCACGTCCATTCGTTTGGTTCAACGCTTTCTGGGTTTTTTCCAATTTCTACAGACGGTTTATCAGAGATTTTGGCTCCCTTGCTGCTCCACTTTCTGCCCTTACTAGTTGTTCAATAGCTCGTTAATAAATTAAAGCAGTTTATGCTGGGATTCCTTATCCACTGGAGCACTCCGGTAAGAGAGGTGACACGGAGACAGGGAATGCAGTTTTGGTCTTTACTTTGACTAGTAGCTCAGCAGGAGTGTACAGAGTTACAGTGGAATGGTTTTCTGGAATAACAAATACAAACACTAAGTCCAAGAAAGACACAACCATTCTTCATATATGAACTTTCTTAGTTACAAACGCTAATAATGTGATTAAATCGCACATTAATTAAATAGTAGTGCATTTTACATCTCTGCTGCTAAGCTCATGCAATATCTATAACTTTAGTAAATATAGTTAACTGTACTTAGTGGTAGGATAATTAAAATAACTAGCACAGCTACAAATAACAACACAACCAGAAGATATGTGACTAAAGTTTCATGAGATGTAAACTGACCTCTTCACGAACACATTAACTGAACTCTTTCAGTGAGGAAACAGAAAAACGTCTAGCTTGCTGCTGCCGCTAAACACCGGGTGCTGAGGACCTCCTCAGCGCTGCCCAACTATCGCCTGAACTAAAACCCATTCTATGCCTGTCTTAGTGTGCCCCCTAGTGGCGCCAGAATTAAAGTCTTAGAAACTGAAGGGAATTCGCAACAGCCGCCCCCAGAATAGCATGGCTATTATGTAATGTCTAAGAATTTACTGAAGTATCATCAGGTGCAGGATCATCGTCTGGAATAGACGGCAGCTGAACTAGGCGAGCCACCGGGCGCACGTAGACCTTATCCTTCACTTTAACCTCGGCTGATCTGATGTTTCCATCAGCGCTAACATTCAGCTTGACCACTCTCCCAATCGGCCAACAGGCACGTGGCAGCTGGGAATCAACAATCATCACTATAGCATCTGGAGAGAGGTTGTCACTGGGTTTTTGCCACTTCTGCCGTACTTGAAGAGATGGCAGATAGTTTCGCGTAAACTGGGACCAGAAGTGGTCTGCCATAATTTGACTGTGACGCCATCGCCTCTTGGTCATTGAATCTAGTGCATAACACACCTGGGGAAGTGAAGCGTCCCGCCGCCCCATCAACAACATATTTGGCGTCACTGGGTCAGGGTCTGCTATGTCAGAGGAGACATATCCGAGAGGTTTTGAGTTGAGTATCCCCTCTACCTCAACTAGTACAGTGAGCAGAACATCCTCTGAAAGTGCTTGAGCTCCCACCACAACCTGTAAGGCTCTCTTGACTGATCGGATCTCCCGCTCCCAAATCCCTCCGAAATGCGAGGATCCAGGGGGGTTGAATCTGAAGTTGATTTGCTGCTGCTCGAGGCTTTTCCGTAGCTGAGGTTCCATGGATGAGAATGCCTCTTTCAGTTCTCTCTCTGCACCTTTGAAATTGGTACCCTGATCAGATAATATCTCATGGGGAGTACCACGTCGTGCTGTGAAACGCCTTAGGGCAAGGAGGAAAGCGTCTGCATCCAGGCTGTTCAGTAAATCCAAGTGCACAGATCGAGTGGTGTGGCATTTAAAGATCAACCCCCAGCGCTTCTCCTGTCGTCGTCCCACCTTCACAATGTAAGGCCCGAAACAGTCGACTCCAGTCGAGTAGAAAGGGGGTTGGAACAGCCGCAGGCGGGCTGGTGGCAGATCCGCCATTATAGGAACTGATGGCTGTGCTCTCCATCTTCGGCAGCCCGTACAGGTTTTCTGATGATGTTTTACTGCTTGTCTCCCTCGAAGTATCCAGTACTGACGTCTTAGCTCAGCGAACACACGATCGGGTCCGGGATGAAGCAGGCGAATATCTGCGTCCTTAATCAGAAGTTGGGTTATGGGATGCTGAGGGTCTAGGACCACTGGATGGATGTCTGATAGGTCGGGGTTCTCCAAGCGGCGAAGACGACCTCCAACTCTGACAAGGCCAGTTTCAGAATCCCATTCCGGAGAGAGCGTGCTTAATCGGCTACTGGGCGAAATATGCTTATGTGCTTTTAGCAGTCTGACTTCTTCCGGAAAACTGTCACTTTGGCAGGTTCTCAAGATGTGCTTTTCAGCATCATGCAGATCCAATGAAAGTGAAGCAGGATCGGAGTCTGCCGCCCCATGTAATGCTTGTTTTGTAGCCGTTATCAATTCAGCCCATGTGGTAAACTGTGTCGGGTCGGAAATCGTGGTGACTGAAGTAGTTGTTGAGAGGCCGCAGAAGGCACTCTGCTTTAACTCGTTAGAGTCCTCCGGGTTGCCAGGGATGGGAACTTGAGGCCATTTGTCAGGTGGCTCATAAAGGAATGAAGGCCCCTTAATCCAGCGGCTCTGCGGACCAAGATCTGCTAAGGGTTTGCCCCGGGTGATGTCATCTGCGGAATTGTTCGCTGAATTGACATACCTCCATTCATGGGCCTGAGTAAGCTCTTGAATCTCTGAGACCCTGGTACCCACGAAGACTTTGAATCGACAAGATTCCGACTTCAGCCAGCTGAGCACTGTGGTAGAATCTGACCATAGAAAAGTCTGGGTGATGTTCAGGGTTAGCTCTCGGCGAATAAGAGCTGAGAGTTGGGCTCCTGTAAGTGCAGCACACAATTCGAGCCTCGGCATTGAGAGCTGACGTTTGGGCGCCACTCTGGACCTGGCCATCACAAAGGAAACGAATACCTGGCCTTCGTGTTCGGTGGTCAGATAGGCCACTGATCCATATGCCTGCTCAGAAGAGTCGCAGAAGATATGCAGTATGTAATCTGAGACTTGGGTGCTTTGGGCTGGAGGAGTGAATGAATGAGGCAAGAGTATGTCTTTCAGCTGGGGGAGTTCGTTCTCCCAGGTGGTCCAAGCCTCCAGGAGCTCTGCTGGAAGGCCCGGATCATCCCAGCTTCTTTTCTTTGCCCACAATCTCTGAACGAGGACTTTGGCTCGAGTAGTATAGGGAATGATTACGCCCAGAGGATCATATTGACTGGCAAGAACTCTATATATAGTTCTCATGGTGCGTAGTTGGGGCTCCAGAGGTCTCACTTTGTACCCGAGCTGATCGGTAATGCAATGCCAGCTCAACCCCAATGCAGGTTCTTGTGGATCTGTGTGCTTCTGCATGAGCCATAATTCAGTGCTCTCTGACCTTGCAGATGCAGGGAGGTGGTTGATAGCTTCAGGGTCGTTGCTCGCCCACTGTCTAATTTCGAACTCTCCTTCTGCTAGAATTTGACATGTTTTGTCCACTAGGCACCTTGCTGATTCCGACGTTGGGAGACTCTGTAGGCAGTTGTCTACGTAAAATGACTGCTCAAGGGAATTCACAGTGTCCTCCTGGTCCACATAATCTTTAATATGCCTTTGTAAGGCAAAGATTGCACAGCATGGGCTCCAGGTGGTACCAAATGGCAAGACTCGCCATTGGTACACATCCGGAGCTTCATCCTTCCGCAGATTCCTCCAAGCGAACCTTAATAGGGGCTGATCTTCAGGTAGGAGGCGTACCTGGTGAAACATAGCTTTGATGTCTCCACTTATGGCAACCGGGTACTGCCGGAAGCGCAAGATGACCCCAATAAGCGATGGTCCAAGGGTGGGACCTGGAAGGAGCTGTTCGTTGAGTGAGAGGCCTTGAAAGGAGAATGAGCAGTTGAACACCAGTCTGTGTTTGCCATTATGTTGGACGAGGTGATGTGGGATGAACCAAGACTCACTCGTTTTATCCACCTCATCAGGGTTGAGTCGGGTCACACATTCTCCATCGATGAGTTTCTGTATCTCAGACTCATAGATTTGTGCTTTTACTGGATCTCTGGCCAGTCGTCTTTCTGTACTCCGAAGAGTGGGCATGACTGCGTCTACTGTGCTCTTCAACTGTGGTGCCCCTTTAGCACGAATTAAAGGTGTGGCATATCTTAGTGCACCCCCAACATTCACTCTGGTAGTCCGTAACTCCAACATATCCACTGCCTGTTGATCCTGTTTAGATCGGACAACCGACTTCTCACTCCGGAAAGGCAGTACATCAACCTGCCAGAGACGCTCTACATGCTGATAAAGATCATCAGGTGTTGTGCTGTGTGAGGTGAAGTAGCATGTAGATAGCTGAACTTCAGGAGATGGGAGTCCATCTGGACCCTGAAGAGCCCAACCAAGTTCGGTGTAGATAGCTGCTGGTCCACCATTGATGCCTTGTCTGACCGGTGCCTTGGCTGTGATTAAGTGTGTATGATCTGCTCCGATAAGGAGAAGTGGATGGACCTTGTCAAAGGGCTGGATTGGGATCCCCCTAAGGTGTTGATACCGCTTCTGCAGAGCTACCACTGGGTATGCTTGGTCAGCCAAAGCTAGGCGACTTGCAGTGAAGGCACTGCGGATGAGGTGCTGTTTATTGGGCTTTGCTAGGGACGACACACAAAAGTTGACAGATGAGCCATTAAGATGAGCCACATCATGGCGAACTGTTCTGAGGGCTAAGGACTCAGCTCTACCTTTGATGCCTAAGTGCTGTACAGCTGCAGGTAGAATGATTGTTCGCTCAGCTCCATCATCCAAGATCGCATGGGTCTGTAGTGACCGGCCCTCATACCTTATAATGACTGGTACAACTTTCAGAAAGACTTTACCACTTTGATTCACTGGAGTAAGCGTAGTTCTTGCTACCGGAGTAACAAGATACATACCGTGGCTGGGCTGAGCGATACCATGAAGAACTTTTAGATGAATCTCTTGGCACTCAGTGCAGGCCTTCTTCAAGGTGCATGCTTCAGGCCCATGACTTGTGCGACCACACTTGCGGCACCTTTTACCCTTGGTGATCCAGGCTTCTACCTGTTCAGTGGTACAGGATGTGATATTAGTACACTGTGAAAGGTAGTGGTCATTGCTTTTACAGAAAAGACACAGGCGTCTGGTCGTCTTTGACTTGAACTTTGGTGGAGCAGATTCAGCACGATCGGTACTAACAGTATTTAAGTTGTCAGACTCATGATAAATAGCTACAGCTTGATTTCTTGGTCTTGAAGTAGACTGTTTATCTTTCTTGGGCTCAGCTTTGTCGGTCTGGTAGCGTTGTGCCATTTTGGAGGAGAGTCGTTGGGCTTCAGCTTTAACTGTGAGCCACTCAGCCAGATCTCTCAAGTTGTAAGGGTTCAAGTTGTCAGTCAGGAGGCGACCACGCACTTGCAAATGCTCCACGAAACTGTCCCGTAAGTACTTCGGGAGTTTACTTAGGAGCCGATCTACATGACCAGTCGATGTGAGTTCTAGCCCTCTGGGGCCTTCAAGTGAGGTCAGCGTCCCCACAAGCAAAGTTACCTTGAGAGCAAAACTCTGATAGGCCTTGGTGTCTCCGGCTTTCACATCTGGAGCATTCAGGATGGCGGCAATTTCGCTCTGTGCGAGTTGATGTGGTTGACCATATTGCCATTGCAATGCCTGCATCGCCGCAATATAAGGTTGAGGATAGTGCCGACAGGCTTGAGCTATCATGCGAGCTTCATCCAGGATAAGATGCTCCATTAGCACTCTGTATTTGTAGTATTCAGTGAGCTCAGGATGTGGACTTAAGAGACAGTCGAGGGCCATCTTTAAATCCGTGAATTCTCTTTCACTGTCATGCTCAAGCTTGGGAAGTCTAGGCACTGGCACTGGCTGTGTCCATGGTTGGGTTGGTGACAGAGATGGTGCTGCTGCTGAATGCTGGAACATGCTTGGAGAGGAAGATTGGACTGGCCTAACCTGAGAGGCTAACTGATAGGTCATTGGTGTAGGTGGAACTGCTGGTGTTTGATATGCAGGCGGAACAAATGACATAGGTGGAGGCTGATGTACCTGAGGTATCAAGCCTGAGTAGAGCAGAGGAGATGGTTGAGATATTTGAGTGCTGTTTGGCTGATACGCTTGCTGTGGGGTAAAGATGGTTGAGTATGAATAGGCTGGGTAGCCTTTCGTCACCGACTGAGGCTGATACAGATGTGTTGTTGTCCCTGGTGTAACTGGCTGGTGTGTTGGTACAGCTGGGATAGGAGGTGGCTGATACACTGTCGGTGTTACAGTCACCATGCCAGTCTTAGAGAAGGCACATGCCTGGTTTGCCGCTGTAGGCTGTAATGTCTGCTGGTTCTGCATGAAAGGCTGATAGGTTTGGTGGCTAAGCATACATTGAGGAAGTGAAAGTGGCTGATATCTCCCAAAGTTGCCAGGTTGACCAGTGCGGGTCACAGGAGGTAAGGTGGATGGCACAGACTGAGGTAGTGCTTGAGTCAGGGTGCACTGTGGCAGCATCTCTGCATGAGTCGGGGAATGGACATAATGCTGTAAGTTTGCACTTAATAGCTCCTGAGATTGGGCATGATGAGGAGGGTGAGCTGCTGATCTACTTATGAGTGAAGTACAGTCTCCATCACTCTCATCTCCAAGTTCCCCGTTACTACTATGGTGACTTTGTAGATCAAGCGATTGTTCACTGAGGCTCAGAGCCTTATCCATTTGAAAGCAAAGGTTCTGGTTATCTGCATGACGATCCCATTGACTTCCCTCTTGACTGCTCCATGGCTGAGCTAGTCCAGATGGAGGGAGTGACACCGCCATTGGCTGGTAATCCACTGTTACAGATGAGGACTGTACGTTAGATGACTGCAGCTTGGGTGTACTCACTCTCTGGACACTGCCCTTGGCACCTTGACATTCTGGTGGGTCTGAAGATGTCACCAAGGAGGGAGGTAATGTCACTTGGTATTGTTGCAAATATGCCGGAAGGTGCTTGTTCCTCCTTTCCCCTGTTAAGATGCTGTAGTGAGCTACTGCCGCTCTCTGCTCTGCCATAACGCCCAGTGGGTGAAGATATCCGGCTCGAAGGACCAATTGTTCAATAGCTCGTTAATAAATTAAAGCAGTTTATGCTGGGATTCCTTATCCACTGGAGCACTCCGGTAAGAGAGGTGACACGGAGACAGGGAATGCAGTTTTGGTCTTTACTTTGACTAGTAGCTCAGCAGGAGTGTACAGAGTTACAGTGGAATGGTTTTCTGGAATAACAAATACAAACACTAAGTCCAAGAAAGACACAACCATTCTTCATATATGAACTTTCTTAGTTACAAACGCTAATAATGTGATTAAATCGCACATTAATTAAATAGTAGTGCATTTTACATCTCTGCTGCTAAGCTCATGCAATATCTATAACTTTAGTAAATATAGTTAACTGTACTTAGCGGTAGGATAATTAAAATAACTAGCACAGCTACAAATAACAACACAACCAGAAGATATGTGACTAAAGTTTCATGAGATGTAAACTGACCTCTTCACAAACACATTAACTGAACTCTTTCAGTGAGGAAACAGAAAAACGTCTAGCTTGCTGCTGCCGCTAAACACCGGGTGCTGAGGACCTCCTCAGCGCTGCCCAACTATCGCCTGAACTAAAACCCATTCTATGCCTGTCTTAGTGTGCCCCCTAGTGGCGCCAGAATTAAAGTCTTAGAAACTGAAGGGAATTCGCAACACTAGTAAAAAGTTGGGGAAATTCACGTGGACCCCTGAAGCCCAGAAGGCGTTCGAGACGCTTAAGGGCCTTTTTACCAGTGCTCCGGTGTTGCGGGTTCCTGACCCTGAGCTCCCTTTTGTTGTTGAAACCGACGCCTCTGATTTGGACGTTGGGGCAGTTCTCTCTCAGAGGGTTGGGGAACCACCTAAGCTGCACCCCTGTGCCTATTTTTCGCATCGGTTCACCCCTACGGAGAGGCGGTACGACGTAGGGGACAAAGAACTCCTGGCCGTTAAAATGGCCTTAGAGGAGTGGCGGCACTGGCTGGAGGGAGCCCGTCATCCTTTCCTGGTCTGGTCGGACCACAAAAACCTGACGTACCTCCAGCAGGCCAAGCGTCTCAATGCTAGACAGGCCAGGTGGGCCCTGTTTTTTAGCCGTTTCGATTTCACTTTGTCATACCGTCCGGGCTCGAAAAACACTAAGCCTGACGCTTTGTCTCGTCAGTGGGAACCTCATCTTGTTAACAGTCCTCCTGAAACCATGCTTCCCCCGGGGGTTGTAGTGGCACCCATTCAGTGGGGGATTGAGAAAACAGTGCGGGACGAACTCGCCAATGAAGCCGGGCCTAGCAGTGTTCCTCCTGGCTGTCTCTACGTTCCCTCGACCGCCCGGCGCAAGGTCCTCTTGTGGGGACATACTGAGCGTTACGCGGAACACCCTGGCGCAAGGCGGACTGCCGAGCTCATAAAGAGGAGGTTTTGGTGGCCAGCTATGGATCAGGAGATCCGCGACTTCGTGGCCTCCTGCGAGGTGTGTAACAGAAGCAAGGCGCCACGCAGCAAGCCTAGGGGGTTGTTGCGCCTGTTACCCACACCCTCCAGACCGTGGTCTCATATCTCCCTAGATTTCGTCACCGGGCTTCCGTCCTCTAAAGGACTGACCACCATTCTCGTTTTCGTGGACAGGTTTTCCAAATTCAGTAAGTTCATCGGCCTGCCCAAGCTGCCCTCCGCCCGGGAGACCGCGTCTCTCTTGCTGATTCATGTAGTCCGCAACTACGGGTTCCCTCAGGACGTGGTGTCCGATAGAGGGCCTATCATCCTATCATCCTTGCATTCGCTCCCAGTTAAATTCCGTATTGATTTAAAAATTCTATTATTAACTTATAAAGCACTGCATGGGCTTGCTCCTGAATACCTCCAGGAACTTATTTACTACTATGAACCCCCACGTCCACTAAGATCACAGGGTGCTGGTCTTTTATTAGTTCCACAAATTAATAAGGTAACAGCAGGGGGAAGAGCCTTTTCTTGTAAGGCCTCCCAGCTTTGGAACAACCTTCCAAAATGCGTCCGGGACTCTGACACAGTCACAATCTTTAAGTCTAGGTTGAAAACCCACCTATTTGGTTTACCGTTTGATAATTAATATTCCCCCTTAGATAAAGGTACAGATCCAGGGGTTCATAGACGAAGGGTTTTATGGTAGACTGGGGCGCTGGTGCTGTCATCCTGTCACTGCTCGTGGTCACTCAAGTTTGTTGACAGTGCAGTGGATGGATGCCATTGTCTCAGAATGCTCCCAAGCCTATATTACCTTCTGGTTCTGCCTTTTTTAGCTAGGCTGTAATAATTTAACTTAATGCCGGAGTTGCTGCCACACTCCAGAGATGTTTATAATTTCATTTGTCTTGTATATGTCCCCGTACAGCACTAATTCTCCCTGTTTTATTTTCTCCACATGGCTGCCCGCCTGCTCGTGGAAAAATGAGATGAGGAGAGACAAGCGATCCATCCTGTGCCAGCCATCTACTGCCTGACTGGATAAGCCTACACCAAGATGGACATTATTACATCTTTTCCTTTTCTTTATTTCTTTGTCTAAATTGTTGTTGTTGTCATGGTGGCCGGTGTCGGCCAGAGGAGGATGGGTTCTCCCCCTGAGTTTTGGTTCCTCTCCAGGTTTCTTCCTCATGCAAAAAAAACTGTTGCCCTTGGCTTGCTCACTGGGGGCTAGGACTCGGCACTTGTAAAGCTGCTTTGTGACAACAACTGTTGTAAAAAGCACTATATAAATAAAATTTGATTGATTGATTGATTGACTAACTAAACCACCTAGCTCACAAAAAGACTCTGTTTGAATACTTCCAGTTATTCACATTTAATGAAATTAGGGAATAACACGTGCTTTGTTAGCATTTAATGAATGGTATGGCATACATTAGGGGTTTCAAAAATTGCATGTATCTTTTGAACATATTACACTATTTATTCTTCCGTTACTTAATATGTGCCATTTTCAGAATTTTATTTTATTATTCAGCATTTTATTGTGTTATTTAGGGGAATCAGACCTGTCCAAGCCTGTAATGTGCACCTGTGTGGTGCTGATAAACCCGACTCTCTGCTTTAGGAAGAGGATAACACAGGTCCAGTGGGCTGTCCAACACCGCACACTTCTGCCTCACTTCAATGCCTGGCGCCTTCCTAAGACTTATCTTTACTGTTTACGTTGATGTGAATCAGCTCAGGATGTCAGGTAGGAATGCGTCTGTGCTTTGAAGAGCGATCATAAAAGCACTGACTGAAGTTCACTAGTGATCACCCAGATATTGCTGTGCAAAAGGATATGTAATGTGCAGAAATCTTAGACACCCTAGAAAATGGCTGTAAAGTATCATAGTGGGATCCTTATGTTTAGGGGCAACTTAGGCAGCTTGTAGGATCATAGAAAAAATTCTTCCATAAGTGCCAAAGAGTGACAGTCATTTACTGGAATTATTTTAATGAATTTATTTCTATGCAGGAAACCACAGCTAGACCAGGATTAAACTTGGTTATATGTTGTGTTGTTGGTATCTGGTTATAATCTATTAATTACATGAAAGTGAATATCATACTGCCTATTTTTAGTTAGTTTATGGTCACTCTCAAATCACTATGCCTATAAATTTTTTTTTCATATTAACATTAGCCGAATACTTTCTTATACACCGAAGCCAAAAACTTAAAAGCTATGTAAACAATATCAAAGAACCATAACTTTAAAATCCAAAATTTGGCAAGCTGGTGCATGTTAAATAAATCAACTCTATGCATTGGGCCTTGAAGGTCCTTGATTCTGAAATTATTGGAAGACTGTTACTTCACACACACTCACTCCTACACGCACAACCACTCCTACACACACGCTCACTCTTACACGCACGCACTCTCCTACACGCAAGCTCACTCCTACACACACGCTCACTCCTACACGCACACTCACTCCTACAAGCACACTCACTCCTACATGCACACTCACTCCTACAAACACACGCTCACTCTTACATGCACGCTTACTCCTACACACAAGATCACTCTTACATGCACGTTCACTCCTACACACACGCTCACTCCTACACGCACTCCCACTCCTGGAAGCACTCCCACTACTACACGCACGTCCACTCCTACACACAAACTCAGTCCTACACGCACGCTCACTCCTACACGCATGCTCACTCCTACACACACGCTCACTCCTACACGCACAATCACTCCTACATGCACAACCACTCCTACACACATGCTCACTCCTACACGCACGCTCACTCCTACAAGCACGCCCACCTATTATCACCTGTCCTGTGTTTACCTCCCCTGTCCTGTGTTTATTATCACCTGTCCTGTGTTTACCTCCCCTGTCCTGTGTTTATTATCACCTGTCCTGTGTTTACCTCCCCTGTCCTGTGTTTATTATCACCTGTCCTGTGTTTACCTCCCCTGTCCTGTGTTTATTATCACCTGTCCTGTGTTTACCTCCCCTGTCCTGTGTTTATCACCTGTCCTGTGTTTACCTCCCCTGTCCTGTGTTTATTATCACCCGTCCTGTGTTTACCTCCCCTGTCCTGTGTTTATTATCACCTGTCCTGTGTTTATCTCCCCTGTCCTGTGTTTATTATCACCTGTTCTGTGTTTATCACCCCTTTCCCAGCACTATTTATTTATAGCTGCCATTACAGTATGTTTTGATGAAGTACAACCACAACACAGCTTTTAACTTGTGATGTAGAAAAATAAACTCACACAGCTTAAATGGCAAAAGAAACAGTTTCAATGTGACATAATAGTGTTCAGGTATCCATATCTCATGGACTTATTAAAATGGAAGGTTAAATTGTAATAAATATGATCAATTTAATAATAAGTGTCTCTCCCATCCAGATGTGGGCAGTGGTCTGAGGAGTATTGGTTGAGCTCCATCTATGTATGTTTCTGGAGCAATACGGGGCATCACTGGTAAGCCTTTATTTCATATGGCAATATTTGAAACATGACAAACACAACAGTAATATTATAAAAATTAGTGCATAAATAAATGGCATAAAAATGTACAAACAAACAAACACAGCATTCATGTAACATAAAATATTTTAGACTAGACATGATGTACTATGATGTTTCATTCTTGTACAACTGAAGTTTGTATCCAAAATGAATGTGATATACATTCAGAAAACAAAACTGAACCACATGCTCTTACAATCTGCAGTTATGTTTTAGAGTTGAGTCTTTTACGTTCCACAATGCGGCTGAAAAGGGATTAAATTTTTTGCACAGCTGTACAATCATGTTTCTAAATACACAGCAGAACATGTTTTATCTGTTTTAGAACATGTATTGTCAGAACATGTCTTGATCCAAAATGCAGAATAGCATAACAAATCTGAGCAGATACACGATAAAGATCAAGAAATAACAAAGGAGTAAATGTATTATTGTGCTTTTCAAAGTTTTTCCTGTATTTTATTTGTATTTAAACATAATAATCTCACTGAATATGATAGTAATCTCTCAGTTCAGAGATTATGTTAGTCCATGCTTCATGGTTTAGCAACTTGCCCCATGTAAACTAGCAAACTTACACGTGAGCAACAACACAGTCTGTGTGAGAATAAAGCCATTCAAAAGGAAAAGGTCAGGTCATAGTATGAGACACCACGCATAGGTCATACCACGTACATTAACAAGAGGTTTCATCTTCTGACATTAACTTCTCAAATGAACAAATACAGTAATGATTGTTTGCAGTTTCAGTTGTTCCTGTGAAAATATTTTAAGAGTTTGTCTTTGTTAAAAGACATAAAAAGAACTGACACTGCCCTCTGAGGGATAGAAATGGTACAATTTAAGTGTGCCAATAAAATATCAATGTTTGCTCTGGAATACTGAGGGTTAATTTTACAGATAACAGCACAGTTCTTAGTTCCAGTTAGGATGATGGAATATATTGGGTTTTTTTTTTACCTCTTAGTGGTTAACCTTCTAGCACTAAGAGAAGCAAAAATCATCTAAATATGAGGTGTGACTAGTAAATTGTACTGTGTACTTTGCATGGACTTGTCCACTGGACTGAAACACCTGCACCATCTGGTCACTGACAGACACCCCTAAATCACATATGCTTGCATTAGACAATTCCAATAAATTATACATGGCTGTTAGGTTCTTAAGCCATGTCAATGGGGTTATAGGCACAGATTTGGAGTGTTGGTAGAAAAAGGTGTTCTTGATACAGATGTGTTATTAAACAGAATTAAAAAAAAAACAGGACGAAATAAATGTGTCATGGTACCTAGAATGTGAACATGCCATTGAATGAGTCAAGTGTACCTCTTCCAAATGATAGTCACCCTCCCATATTAACACAGCATTGTGTCAGGTGATATGGCAGCACGAATTCCAGTAGTTTAAAGCACTATTCCATTCTGCAACTTTGAATGGGATTCACAATGAGTTCAAATTAAACATGTGGGTTCCTCTATAAGATGGAAAAAGGTTGTCGCAAAGAGACTTTCCTGTGTTTGCAGAAAGGATTTACAGACTAGTGTTCTTTGCACTGAAAGTCAAAGCACTCCTAAGATTAGTACTAAAAGCGTCACTCAACATATTTTTGCATGATTTATTTTTAGATGATTTTGTTTGCTCTACTGGGATCTATGTTCAGTAAAATAATTTAGATTTAAAAAGTAGTGCAAGTATATGTCCATGAAGTGGCATCTGTCACATATACTGTTGAATGTAATGCTAGAGCATTTGCATGAATTTCATTAGTCACCTGTGTTTTGTATGTTTTTAGCATGCCAGTATTAAAATCTTTTCTTCTGTGTCAGGCATGGTGCCAGAGACTGATTGCTGCAGAAATGCAGAGAGATATTGCTAGTTTTCCATATGAGAATGATTTGGATATCATAGAAACATTTGCTCTCAGAGTTTCTTCTCCATGGTTATCTTAAAAACAAAGAAAAGCTCAAATACCCCAGAAATGGACAAATGACAGTGGTCCTCATAATTAACTGTAAAGCCTTATGACTTTATACAAATGCACGAAATATCATGAACCATAAATGTTGCTTACATTACATACCTGATAAAACCACATGAACATCCTTTACAACCAAACCTCTCCACTTCCACCCTCTCCTGGCAAATTAGCAATTTTGGATGGAAGACGCTGAAAGTTGTACAAGAGTATTGAGGTGCCTCGATTTGGCCATCTGGACCCTGCGTCCACCAAGGACCTCACAGGCTCAGATCAATAATGACATGCTCAAATATCTGCGTGCTACCCTTGAAGCTGGATGCGAAGATGAAGTCCCTGCGATCCGTGGAGACCACCGTGAAAGAGCGTGGGGCCTGAATGTATACCTCTTTAAAGCGATTGAAGGACTTCTTCTCCACATCCCACAGGTAGACCTGCGAGAAAGTGTAGTCACTGCCTAAAGCCAGGTAGTGTCGGTCTTTGAAGGAGAATGGCTGAAGGATCATGGAACCTCTTGAAGGAAGGGCTTGAATCTCTGTAAATTGCTTCGCACCCCATTGAAGGACCTTCGAGTCACCAATGTATCGTGTCATGGCCAGGTACAGTTCCTCCTTAATCCAGAAAGCCTTTACAGCTACAACATCTTCCATGTTTGGGATTTCCCCCTGTAAGACAAACTTCTGCGCACTCTTGTTCCACTGGTAAATGACTGGAACTTGGGAACGACTGGCCAGGATGAGGTGAGCCTTGCCATCCAGGTTCACAAACTCCACATCAGTATCACGGAACCACTCGTGCAGAGATTGGTAGGAATAGAAGCCCTTGTCATTCCACTTGTAGAGTGTTGAGAGACCAGCCTTAGAGCTGTCGGCGATAATGAAAAACCAATCCTCACCAATCTGGAAGGCTTCAATGTCATTGGGCTTGGAGATCTTGGACACTTCAATGTCCTGAAACTTGGTGAATTTGCTTTGGTCTTCATCAAACTTATAGATGTGAGAACCTCCAAAAAGCTGAGCAACAATCACAAATACCTGGTTCTGGATGATCACTGACTTGCAGCCAACAATGGACTGACCTGAGGTTTGTTAAAGAAACAGGGTTCATGCATTTAAGACCACCATTTAAGACCACCAAGCCTCAATATATAAACAAGCTTCCAAATAGTCCAATTTAGCACTGCATTGGTTGATTTGGCACTGCACTGTTTAATTTAGCATGTTTTTGTCCTGTTCTAACACATATAAATTGAAATCAATACATATTAAGTCAAATATGGTAAATTACAGATGGTAAAAAACTGTGGACCTGCAGCACCGTATTTTGAGAAGTCCAAGTTGTGGGGGGAAAGAATAAAATACAGTATTTGATCAAGATAATCAAAGTAAATTACGTTCCCCTGTTCATATTTCTGAGGATAAAACCAAAGCAAATTTGACGGAATTGCTGCAATACTATCATTCTTTCTTCTTCATTTGTTTTGTTAGTTTTATCATTTTTGTCCTACCTGTAATGTTGTCATAACTCCTGAAGTTCATCTCGATGTGATCCCACTGGAGCACGATGCAACTCTCTATGTTGGGGGCAGCGATGGTCACATACACATCATTCTTGTGGGAGAAGGTGTCCACAGACAGGGACTCAATGGCCACAGAGTGGAGTGGAATGAAATCTGTTAGGATAGGCAACATTAGCTCAGTCAAAAAAAAATAGATATCTGGCCGTCTCAGGACTGTAAAAACTGCAAAAATTCTGTGAAATTTAAATAGCGGACTACAGTCTAATTGCTTGGCTCCATTTCACAGGTAAATACAGTATACTGGGGGTGGTTCTGGATCTGGAGATGGTGATGGGTGAAGTGGTGTAGATGCCATCATGTTGCCTTTAATTAGCATCCTTCTCTCTGTAACCATGGGAAACGTGTGAGTCATCAGAGAAAAGGGCAGGATTCAGGTGGGGGGGTTAGTCAAGTGTAACCATTCCTGTAATGTTCAGGCTTCTTTTATAGTGGAGACAAGTGAAGCTCTGTTGTTTCATCCATCATCGTCATTCTGTGTGTACCTCCATAAGCTCACGTTAGGCATTTCAGATGAGGTAACATAGCTCCGTCTAAACATGTTTGTCAGAGCAGTGAAGACTGCTCTGTACTGCTATAATGCACATTGATTCCCGGAAAGGTTAAATTAAGCTTAAATTAAGTAAGTTCCATTTCTGTTAGAAACGAATTCTATCTTAATGTCAATGAAAACATGGCTGCCAAACAGGAAGAATAAACAGCATAGGAAAAACAGCAGTTTTCAAAGTAACAAAGCAGTACATGCAGACGTTCAATCTGAAAAGCATCCACATGCAACCCTCCACCCCACCCTACACACAAACACGCACACACACACACACACACACACACACACACACACACACTACCTGTAGAGATACACTCATCGTGGAGGCTGGCCATGTCATTCAGTCTTTTGCCCACCATCTCTTCAGGGCCGGCGCAGAGAACCTCGGACACAGTAGCGTTGGTCTGCTTCAGCCACATCATTATCCACTTTGCACGGCAGTCGCACTGGAACATGTTGCCCCTCAGGTCCCTGGAGGGGCCACACCAGCCAAGGCAAGTGTGCAAGGAGACATACGGATGGTGAGTTTGAGGTGAGTTGACAGCGATGTTACAAAGATCTGTCAACACTTGATATTCCAGCCAAAATCAACTCAAATGAAGGTGACTCTAAAACATGCATGAGAAATAAATGACTAATTATATATTTTTTCTTGAACCACCAGGTTAGAGCAGAAGAAATGTTTTGGTAAACCTGGAAACACAGCACGAACGTTTGTTCACATGTTTATCTTTCAGAATTCATATGTCAGTGAACCATTTCACGACAAAGTCATAATTCATTTCATGCATCTAGCTCCATATCCACACTGGGTATGACCACAGCAAGCATATTTCTACTATGTACTTAATACATTTTCACAAAGATCAAAATGCAAGCTCACAGTTCAATTAATGAATCCAGTTCACTGAAGAGGTCTCTTGGCAAGGCTTTGATGTTGTTATTCGCCAAAGACCTGTGAGGTTACAGATATGCTTAAGTGCACATGAACCAGTTAGAGGACATTATGAGGGAACTGATAGGATCATGAGAGGCACTCACAGATGGGTCAGGTCTCGCAGGCCTCTGAATGAATACTTCGATGTACTTTCAATCTTATTGTTTTCAATGAACCTAGTAGAAAGACAAGCCAGAATGAATCAGCACCAGGGAACATCATGCACAGGAGAAAACTGAAAGTCAGTGTAAGCAAAAGTAAAATACACTGCAGCATCAGAAACACGACACCATGTCAGATTAACACAAGTCATAGGTTGATATGCGTATCATTATAATGGGGGGTGGGTGGGGTCATATAGTAAAAGAAGAGGATTTTGAATGTCTGTGTATTGTACTAAAGGTTTTTCCTGTGGTGGACCAGGTGTGTATGATCTAAACCCCTGAAAAACATAATTAATCTTACTCATAAATTAAAACTGAACAAAGGCACAAATGAATGTGTGTTGGATATTGGGACATCAAGCAGATTAGACTCACAAATATTCCAGGTGAGGAAGTCCAGAAAATGCATCATCCCTGATTGTAGTAAGCGCATTAGAATTAAGTAACCTGTAAATGTAAAAAGAGAGTCATGATTTATTGTAAACAGAATGCATTTGCATACAAACCATATAAACAACATAAGCACTCTAATATTCACATGCAGGTCTGTTTATTTCTTCACACAGTATATCAAAGCAGTGAATGTCTCCTGTGCCAGCCATGAGAAAGAGTTAGACGCTATTGTGAGTGTACATCGACTGTACACAGATTGTGTCTCGTTTCCAATAAAAAAACGAACACTAAGCAAGACTCAACACGGTCCACCTTCAAAGGAAGCCGTTGTCTTCAAGTTTTGTAAACAGCAGTAAGTGAACCGACAAGACCTAACATAACTTATCGTCACTGTACATTAATGAGTTCAAGTTTCTTCACAGATGCTGCAGATAATGAGAGAGAATGTTGACATTTGCTATGTATAATCTGAGGGAATGGTGTGCCAAAGACGATGGTAATCCTGGACAGTGGGATTATTTCCCTTCACAAGATTATTTCGCTGGAGGTTCTAAACAAGTGACATCTTGACTGTCTAAAGCAAATGAACGTTTTTCCCTCACAATACCAGTGATATCTTCCTCAGAACAGAAGTCGTTTTATTTAGAGATTCACATAATATTCACATAATATATACAAAAGCTTTAGGTTTGTGACTATTGTCTAGAGTCATCCATACTCCTATTTTACACTCAACATTGGTACCTCATCTTCATTGCATCGATAGTCCAATTTAGGTACATTCTAAAAAGCTTACGTGGGGAAAAATACTTAAAACAAGCTACTGTCACTTATTTTTCCTAAAATGTATTTAGATGGAGAGAAAAAAACGTAAATATTACTACTTTAGTCTTACAATACAGGTTCAACATAATGGTATTAGGGGATTATGAACCAGGAATATTTGAGAGTAGTAAATTGGTGTTCCTACAGAAGTGTTTATTTTATTCTTAGAATACAGCTTCATCATTTTTGTAAGTGAGCACACTCGTAACTAGTAATATGTGAGCAAAATTTGGCCTTCCAAAATCAATGATTTAGTATGTCAAAAAAGCGATGCCCGTCCAGTTTGCTAAACATGTCATCATTAATGATCGTTAATAATAAAAGAGATCAAACACCCTGGTAACAAGAATACACCGACGCAACCTAACCTTCAACTAAATAATTATTAACGCCATAGCTATTCAAAAATAGAAATCGTGAAGTAGAAAGTATTCTGTAAGATACTAAATCAACAACACGCCATGTTCTGAATATAGTTTCCCCTCAAAATATCATCCTGTTCTTGCCATGTCGCAACCTCTAAATGTAACTTTTATTTGTAAGCTAGATTCCGTCGTTGAGAGCAGTCCTCAAGTGTATAAACGTTTAGGAAAGTGGTCTGACTTACAGCAGCTGTAGGGACGGCATGTGTGCGAACATCCCCTCTTTGATCTCGGAGAAGGTTCCGTTCACAATGCTCCTGAAAAGCACGAGAATCAGGCATTAGTGACTAATGAAATGGCCGCATTTACTGGTTTACAGTGTAGATTGCCCTCATAACTACAGCATAAGAAATCTCTTAAAATGTAAAATGATTGTCCACTCGTGCATTAGCCTACAATACTCGCTTATGTTCGCGGCAATGACTCCCAGCACGCGAAAATATTCTGCTGTTTACCTATATACCTATAAATATGTTAGATTCTATAGAAGCCGTATACTTACAATGAATTGACATCGTTCGGGTTGTTCCGTGGGACATTTGAAGACCCAACGCAAATAATAGACTCTTTGGAACAGCTGCATGACGAATGACATTTAAATCCCTTTTTCACCGTGTGCCCCGCTGGGACCGAGCACAATAACAGAGCCAGTATTAACGCACATTGTTTGACAATAGACAGCATCTTTCCTGGCGAGTTTGCATGTGTGTATGTGCCAAAATGAATGACCTGAGCTCACGAGCTGCCCACCCTGCACCATGAAATGCAGCACGGATCCTACTGACATCAGCGAATCAGCTGCAGTTTATGCTACGCTCTCTGAATTTAATTATTTATTAAGGCGCCCAATACCGGCGACTGTTGGTTTAACAGTTTCTGTTAATGAGCTCGGTGATCATCAACCCATCGTAATCACTGGAATTTAGTATGGTCTTTAATCAGCAGTTGCAAGTTGGGGTAGTTAATCTGTGAATGTATTAATTTACAGGATTGCACATTTGAGGTAAGCGTGGGGGACCATAGCTGGGTTGTGATTTTGCCAAGCTAACGATCAGGACCATGGATAGCTACATATTTGGTGCCCTCCACCAAAGCCATAAATCACTGATCAGAACATTTACATATTGTTAGCATTATCGCGTTGAGTTGAATAAGCAGTAATACGGCCCCTCAAAAGACCACAGTTTAAGTCAAACCACATGAAGCACTGGAGCACACAGTCACGTCAATGAATGTAATAACCAGTTTCATTACATAACTTTAGCACTGCAGTGATACTGATCGATATTACATTATTAGTGACAAGTTTAACTGTGCACTCGTGTTGTCAGTGCAAAGTCAGCAGCGAGAGAAAGTAATACATAGAGTTTGATGGCCAGTGAAAGCGTACATAGAATGTAATTGAAAAAACGGTTGACTCAGCCAGAGGTAAAGTGGGGAGGCAGAAACACTAACGGTAGGGACAGAGCACAGAAATCAGCAGTGTACTCAACAATTCAAAGGAAAGAATGAGAGAAGAGAGAACAAGAAATGAGTTTGACAGCAGTCACCATAAACAAATGAATAATGCCTACAAAATGTGTAGAGAGAGAGAGTGTGATTGAGAGTGTGGAGAAGTGTTATTTTCCAAGAGTACAGCATTGTGTACAGTGTTACATCTTCCAGAGTACAGCACTGACTGATCCTACATGAATCATTAATAGAAATATTGCTGTACTGCATATAAAAAATCATTCAGCATTATACGATGGTGGGAGGCGGCTGACTCAACAGACACGACTATCCTAGACTGTCCAAGAAATCCAAAACGTCTATAGTCCTATATTTATAATACATCTATCCCTATAAGAAGAAAAACAACATGGATGTCCAAAGGATGTTTTCAGAGCAATCAATGTGCCATGTCTAAGTTTCAGTAGTAAATTTGAATGCTAAATCTGAAAACAAACTACTATTCTCAAATATTTTAATCAATGTTCTTGTCATGCTACAAGAGTAGCATTTATCAAATGACCTGCAAGGTGATTACAGCACTGAATATGTGTCAAAGATTGACTTACTACTGATTAGTACACTTCAGTGCACAGATCATGAGCTCATGGCTTTCTATTAAAATGTCTCCCTAGTCCATTAATCAAAAAAGAGGCAGCATTTCCCACAACTACAAAAAGACACGGGACCCATGGGAAATGATCTCAGTTTAACTACATTCTGAAAACAGGCTGCATATCATGTAATTAACAAAACATTCAACTATACTCTGAAAGCCAATCAGGAGGACACCATCATTTAGACTGAATTTTCAACAGTACATTCAATGAATCTTTTCATAGAAATTAAAATTCTTCACTAATCTCTCCAAAGCTCCTGTCCCTTCTATGCTGCAAAGCACAGGCAAATTACACAAATGAGTGTAACAGCAAGGGCGAGGCAGAATTTCCATTAAACATATAACGTTTATTCGTAAACATATAGTGCAGGCCGCTGGAATCCTCTGCCTTCGGGAATCGTCATCCCCCGTGGGGGCGTCCGAAACAGCTCAGAACACCCTCCCTGGAAAGACAGGGGAAAACACGTTACACACGAGCAACAGCACAGACACAAAAACACATACAGGTACATTTACAATGGGCACAAAAGGGAGAAGCAGATTCAGGATAAACAAGGGGATAGACAGAAACACAGGCACAGGCACTACTGGACACAGAGGGTCAGGCCTCTGTGCCTGAAGCACCCACCATAGATTGCGTGGACAGTCCTGAGATCACAGGCATTGAGCCTGACGCCCTCTCTCTCTGTCCCTTCGCGGAACCCCGAGGTTGATCGGCAGTAGCCATAGCAAGAGCATGCTCAGGCTCTCGGAAAGATGCAGAGCAGCGTGCAGTCCTTCTGGGCACCACTGGAGGGCGCTTCCTGGGCTCTCCTGGGCGCCACCAGAGGGGTGCTCTGCAACTCCTTCCCCGGGACACGCCACCGGGGGGCGTTCAGAGCAGCCGCAGCTCTTGAGCAAGAGCTGTATCCATCCCCTCTTCCTGCTCCATACTTTCCCCCTCAGCCAGGTGGTCCTCTCTCTCGCTGAGAGGACCACCTTACATTATCCCTGGAGTACTCTGATGGTGGTGGTCCAGGTCCTCAGAGTACTCAGATGGAGGGGGGCTGGCATTCTCTCCATAGTACTTCATGGAGACAGAGTACTCGGGACAGGAAGGCAAACGTTCTCCCCGTAGTGTTTTGTGGAGACCGAGTTCTCGGACAGAGGGGGACTTGCTGGTGTCCCTGGAGTAAACCGAGGGGGGTGGACTCTCCTCCGAGTCCTCACTCCCGAACTCATATTCTGGAGGAGATGGAACCATTACCCCAGTGCTGAGTGGCGTACTGGCAGTTGTGCCCACGTAACCCTCATCGGCCAGGGGGGGGAAGAGTCCCTCGTCGGCTGGCTGTGTGTATTTTTCCATGCTCGATCAACGAGTTCTCTACAGAACCCCGCCAGCCCCTCCTCCTCTGCCTCACGAACACACCTCTGGAGGTACTCACAAACAAAGCCATGTCCCGAGCACCGCTCTGGGGGAGAGGGAGTGATTGCGCTTCCGCGCTTCCGCTTATTTTTGCCACCAGAACTCCGGAATCCTGGCATCTCACTGGCTCGTCTTTCTGTAACGGTGAGGAAGAACGATGAGGCGAGTTCTGTTAGGCATATAACATATAACATATAACGTTTATTTGTAAATAGGACACCTTAAATAGACAAACTAAATTAGACCCAAGTGATGACGAGACGAGCCACAGGTGAGACAGATGAACACACCCAAACTACACCCCAGGAAATACACATAACATTTACATTTACGGCATTTAGCAGACGCTCTTATCCAGAGTGACTTACAAAAGTGCTAAGTGTTTAGTCAGAATATGCATTTCTATCTAGTATAAACAGGTTTAAGTCCAAACTACTCGAGCTCAAGCACTGCCATAAACAGTTGCCAGAGCTGATACCTAGAAAGAAGACAACAAAATATAAGATTAGACATAGAGCAATACCTAGCAAGACTGAAATACCTACAAGACTACATGCAGTATGAGTGCAATAATTAGCAAGTGTTCCCAGAGATAAAGTGCAATTACGATTTATACCAATGCTTCAGTAGATTAGTGCTTATAAGTGCTTTACAAAGAGATGGGTCTTCAGTCTGCATTTGAAAACCGCAAGAGAGTTCTGGTAAGGTCATAACCAGACGTGGACTACATGAAGACACGCCCTAAGGGAGGGGCCTGAGGCTGTATCATGACAATGGCTTAGTAAAGGTGACTGAACACTAGTTCTGCTCACCATCGTCCAGTTGCCAGTCACTTCAAAACTTTGCACCTCTCTCATGAGAGATTGCTAATCTCCCGTTCTCATTGCTAATCTCTCATTCTCATTGCTAATCTCCTTAGGGTCCTTCTTTATATCAACTGGTATTGATTCGCTGTGTTTTTCAACCACTGAGAATACAGATCAGTAAGGATTAAGAACACTAGGTGCATATCAATTTTACCTATAAACTGGAATTATGAACTGGAACAACATTATGTCATGCTAAATTGTGTTACTGTGCCTGGTGTGATATTACAACATAAGGTTTCAATGCTTGAAATGAGAGCTGCTCTAAATCGAATTGTATGGGCAACCTCTTCATTATACAGACATCATGCTGCATTTGCTACTACACACATCACTTCATGAAGTACAATTTTCTAATATTTGTATATATATATATATATATATATATATATATATATATATTTATATATATATATATATATATATATATTATATATATATATATATATATATATATATATATATATATATATATATATATATATATATATATATATATATATATATTTCTAAAGCACTCTTTAAACAATTTATATTGACCAAAGTGTTGTACATAGAATAAGCATCACTAAATATGAGGGGAAAAAAAAGATTTAAACATTTAAGACACAAGTAAAAGACACATGATGATTAGATTAATAACAAGTAGAACACAATAAAATGAGTAAGAAATCAGACTGAAAAATTGTAATGTCACACCTTCTGCATTCAGCTGGTCTTGTACAGACTACACACCCCACAATCCTCCAAGACACTCTCGCTCCTCTGAGCATCAATGCCTGTTTGTCTAGATCGTTTTACTATTTACACACACCAGGTTCTTAGTTGCAGTCTTACCCTGGTAATTAGTTTTTCAGCCTCAGTGTCTTTGACCCATTTGCCTACGCTTTGCCATTTCCTGGACTGATACCGAATATTCCCTTTGCTTCCGTGTAGTATTAAACTCCCGTTACTCACCCACATGACTCCACTCCTGTGTTCAGCTAAACTTGATACTCAACAATACTACTTAATCACTTTAAAACGTTGAACTGAGAATTTTCCTGTAATTTAGCTAGAACAGGCAGTTTTTTGTGTAAAAATTGAATCCAGCATTTCTTAAAGGCACTTTCACTAAACACATCTTCAACTTCACTGGTCCAGTATATCTCTGCCTATTGACTTGGAGACATGAGAACAGCTGCTACTTTATCTTAATCAAATAGTATTTATAATCACCCATAACTCACTAGTACAGAAAACATGCAGTTCTTAGTCACATCCCTCTGTATTTCATGCTCACTCAAAACATGCTTATTATTTCTGTAGTTTCCTTCAGAAATCTCACAATACTGTCATGTCACTCAAAACATAATGAAAAAAGTGTTATACTAGGTTGTATTTACTTTATTTGTTTGGGTTACAAATGGTAGGGCATTTGTAAGGCATTTCCAATTCTTTAGCCACAAAATACAGAGGAAAAAAAGACACACCAAAACTCATACGCTTAATTTTTGTTTAAACATGTAATTAAATATGTTCTAGACGAATCTCAGTAGACCTCCTCACTATAAACGGTCATAAATTAAGGTAAATGAGGGGGAGTCAATCTTTTTGGGGCTAAATAACTGCCCCATTACAATAAACCACAGGAGAGCAACACATTTTCCATTATTAAAGATATTTGCAAGACTGTGCCATGTGCAATAGTAAATGATACAGCAAGGCACAGGCAAAAAATGGAGAAGCTATGCTTAAAGGTGTGTCTTTGAACAGAATTCCTTAATAATACCAACAAAAATGCCAAGAACAACTTCAGATTTTTAAATGAGATCTTTATTAACAGCTACAATTATGTGCCTTCACTTCCTCGATTTACTTTCCTTTAAACCTAGTAGTGGCCTATTTCAGTGCGTGATGGAAATGTTAATGGGTCTTTATCCCACCCTGTCCACAAGAGAAGTGTAATACAGACAGCTCTTGCAGAACAATACATCTTGTTAAGGCAGCAGTTCATTCACGGCACCGTTTGGTCATGTGGATCCTCAGATAGTGACACCAACTCATTCTTCTCCACGTGCGCCTCTTTCTTAATGGCCTTAAGGCACTTGTCCAGCCGCTTGATGGTGAGATCCACATCCTGTTTGGTGATGCCGATGGCGGAGGCAGCATTGAGGTATGGAGACGGGTAGACGTCCGAATGGGACATGAAGCCTTGGAACGTGTGTCCGCTCACAGCCTGTTCCACGCCCAGCGGCACGGCCCTGAAAAAGCAGCAAAAAGGTGGAAACTGATTCGGGACCTATAACGGCTTTGGGACAGGCTCTCTTAGGACACGTGACACCACAGTGATTATTTTTCAGTTGATGTTAAAAGAGATCTTTTTTTTCTAAAAGACAAAGAGCAGTAGATATCTTCCCCACAAATGCAAAGGAAAACAAACATGAATATCAAAGAGACATCACACTGATGTTATGGGTGACTAAATTGGTGATTCCCTTACTGCATCATAAATCATACCCCTTTATCTCATCAATATTTTCGATGCATGCACGTTGAGGGCCTCTCTCCAAAGATTATCACCAAAGGCTATCACTGACTTAAAGTCCAGACTAGGGTTGCAGCAGTAACCGGTTTCACAATATACCACGGTATAAAAATGCATGGTTATCATACCGTGTGCGTTTGCTTATTACCGGTAAAAGGCAAGCCATCGGAGAAATTGACCCGCGCATGCGCAACTCCGCTCCGGTTCAGCTACTCAGCACACAGCGGTGAGAATGGCAGAACGTGCATCAGACTTAACAAATTTTTAACAAAAAAAGGCTAAACTAAAATCAGTGGCGAAAATGACGTAATCGCAGTGGCTCCGCGCGTGCTCGAGGGCCTCGCGCGCTGTCGATTCGCGAGGTCGTGCACCTCTCGAATTTTGTAACTTTGCGCGCGCTGCGCCTCAGCGCAATGAGCAAAGTCATGTTTGCCGGGTCCATACACCTTTACAAGGTGGAATTAAAGCACTTGTACGTCACTTTCAAGGTCCATTTCAATATTTCCCAGCATGTTAGTTAATCTTAATTAAGTTAAATATTTATACATATACTCGAAATGATTCAAAATAATTCGCTTTTTTAATCACATTATTTAATGGTTGTTTATTTTCAAAACGCCCAATCTTAACGTCTTCACGTTCTCTCATGTTTCGTCCTGGAATTACAAGAGGTTCGTATTTGTTAACATAATACAAGAGAACTGTTCAGTCAGACAGCTATTTGTTGTGAAACGAAGTAGTTACAATTTCAAGGATTTTCAAGTACTTTAGCCTAAATTCCAGCACTTTCAAACCTGAAACACAAAGCAACATTAAAACTCATCAGGTAAATGTTCCTTCCCCTGTTTTTGAGGGGTGATTCTTTAAACTACCACATATCGTTTCGGACAAAACTGCAAAGAATGTGACGCGGCAAGTATGAACACTTCCGCCATTTGTGGAGGTTCGCGGGAGGTGAACGGAGTCGAGATACTATCTCGAAATAATGACTTAGTATCTCAAAATAATGAGATATCAATTTACTTAATCATGAGAAAAAAATATATATGTGCTGTTTTTTTTTTATTTTAGGTGGCCGGAATGGGCTTCCATAATATTCCAACTTGGCAGTAAAACGGACGTTTAAAACAGTTGTTGATCAGACACTGACCCAGGCTCAGTTTATCAGATATTAAATAATTTAAACTTAAATCATGGATTTCAGTACAATTATTTAGGTTTCTCTAATTTTGCAGTATTTATATAAACACGTGTACAGCTTATTTTTTTTAAAGGAGACATTTTGGATACAATAGTTCCAGGTTTCTACAATAAATACTTCATTGAACAAAAAAAAACTTTTGTTGTAATTTCTTTTAAGGGTCAGTGAATCTTTTAATAAAATATGTAACAAACCGTGATACCGCAGTATTTTCTGAGACGGTTATCATACCGTGAAAATCTCATACCGTTGCAACCCTAGTCCAGACCCTGGGCTAGAATCAGTGCAATATTCTATGATGTTAGCAATCTCATTTAAATTACATTAGTGATCAGTACAAGACCATATAGCAAAAACAACATGCTATCTCCAGGGGGGGGGGGGGGGGGGGGGGGGGGGGGTTTAGAATTAGCTTCCGCTTCTTTTCACTTGCCCAACATTACATTTTACATCGATGGTAAAAGCATTATTATACCTTTAGCAACATAGACATGACCATACATACAGATCTGAAAACACACACACGTACGTCTGTTTGAAATCCAGTAAAAAGCATAGCAAGTGTGTTTGCATCATATCAAACTGGTAAAGTGGAAAAATCAATCAAGGAGTTCTCAAGTACTTATACTAAAACCCATTAGAAGACTCGAGAGCACAGTGGACACATAAATGACTCTGATTTACGGGTTTCAATGCATCCATCGTATTGACCTCACCTGAGTCGCGCTTTCACCGTTTGTCTGATGGAAAGGGCCATTATCGCTGTGGTGTACCCAACCCAACCAATCATATGGTTTGAGTGTCTGTTGTAAATGTAGCTTCGGGAATGTGATTTTATTCCAATTAGCAATACCTACATATGATTACTTACTATTGCATAACTACAGCTGAGGTTACTAACCAGTTCAGATGACATTTCCAAAAAACTAAGGTAGGTAGCAAAAACCTTAGCTAAATATTAATTCCTTCTCAGTAGGCATCCAGTGGCTGATGTTTATTTAGCTATCTGGTTATTTTATAAAAATGTTTTAAGAGCTGTGGAGGGCAAATGAAATGTGATGTGTGATGCATGTTAGCAATGGGTCAACCACTAGCTAATGTACGTGTATTACTAATTAAGCGAATATACCTCATACAAAACAAATGCATGTATCAAATATTTAGTCCAATTAACTACTTAACTCCGCTTGTTTGCTACAGATATTTCAGAAACCCATTTCAGATTTCTGCAGCACATATTACTGACGTCTTTGACTGAGGGGCTTGTTTTCTGTTTTTTCTCTTCCTCTCACCTGATTATTATTTAGCTGGATCATTGTCATTTGTTGATTTTTGCGTCTGAGGCTGAAAATTATATTCTGCAACTTTGGTGAAATTGCGTGGACCACTGTTCTCAAACAAAGTCCAATTACTAGTATGATGCCAGGATTGTCCCACAGATGAACCTTCAAAGAGGTCCCCAAAATATTTAATATTTAAAATCACTATACATACCAAGACAAAGAACTACTCATTTAAGTGAACTTAAGTTACATTACTGCTCCATGCTGGAGCTAACGTTCACCAGACCTACCACTGCACCAACCGTGAAAGCAAGCACCACTCCACCTCTCAGTTTAGCACTTAAGTTTAATTTACACCCTCCCTCTCTGCCCTCCGCATCAACAACATGTCCACATACACTCTTGCTTCATGCTCCAACGTCCGGCCCGGCCCCTAACATCCACTCGGCACCTCTCCTACTGAAGCTGTTCTCATTGTCTTTACTAGGACCAAGATCTGCTACAGATACACACGTGGACAAAATTGTTGGTACCCCTTGGTTAATGACAGAAAAACCCACAATGGTAACAGAAATAACTTTAATCTGATAAAAGTAATAATAAATAAAAATTCTATGAAAATGTACAAATGAAAGTCAGACATTGCTTTTCAACCATGCTTTAACAGAATTATTTTTAAAAATAAAAACTCATGAAACAGGCCTGGACAGAAATGATGGTACCCTTAACTTAATATTTTGTTGCACAACCTTTTGAGGCAATCACTGCAATCAAACGATTCCTGTATCTGTCAGTGAGACTTCTGCACCTCTCAGCAGGTATTTTGGCCCACTCTTCATGTGCAAATTGCTCCAGCTGTCTCAGGTTTGAAGGGTGCCTTTTCCAGACGGCATGTTTCAGCTCCTTCCAAAGATGCTCAATAGGATTTAGGTCAGGGCTCATAGAAGGCCACTTCAGAATAGTCCAGTGTTTTCCTCTTAGCCATTCTTGAGTGTTTTTAGATGTGTGTTTTGGGTCATTATCCTGTTGTAAGACCCACGACCTACGACTGAGACCAAGCTTTCTGACACTGGGCAGCACATTTCTCTCTAGAATCCCTTGATAGTCTTGAGATTTCATTATACCCTGCACAGATTCAAGACACCCTGTGCCAGATGCAGCAAAGCAGCCCCAGAACATAACAGAGCCTCCTCCATGTTTCACAGTAGGTACAGTGTTCTTTTCTTCATATGCTTCATTTTTCCGTCTGTGAACATAGAGCTGATGTGCCTTGCCAAAAAGTTCCATTTTTGTCTCATCTGTCCATAGGACATTCTCCCAGAAGCTTTGTGGCTTGTCAACATGAAGTTTGGCAAATTCCAGTCTGGCTTTTTTATGTTTTGTTGTCAACAATGGTGTCCTCCTTGGTCGTCTCCCATGAAGGCCACTTTGGCTCAAACATCGACGGATAGTTCGATCTGAGACTGATGTTCCTTGAGCTTGAAGTTCACCTTGAATCTCTTTAGATGTTTTTCTTGACTCTTTTGTTACCATTCGTGTTATCCATCTCTTTGATTCGTCATCAATTTTCCTCCTGCGTCCACGTCCAGGGAGGTTGGCTACAGTCCCATGGATCTTAAATTTCTGAATCACATGTGCAACTGTAGTCACAGGAACATCAAGCTGCTTGGAGATGGTCTTATAACCTTTACCTTTAACATGCTTGTCTATTATTTTCTTTCTAATGTCCTGAGACAGCTCTTTTCTTTGCTTCCTCTGGTTCATGTTGAGTGTGGTACACACCTTGTCACCAAACAGCACAGTGACTACCTGTAGCCCTATATATAGGCCCACTGACTGATTACAATATTGTAGATACCTGTGATACTAATTAGTGAACACACCTTGATTTAACATGTCCATTTGGTCACATTATTTTCAGGGGTACCATCATTTCTGTCCAGGCCTGTTTCATGAGTTTATTTTTTTTAATAATTCTGTTAAAGCATGGTTGAAAAGCAATGTCTGACTTTCATTTGTATATTTTCATAGAACTTTTATTTATTATTACTTTTATCAGATTAAAGTTATTTCTGTTACCATTGTGGGTTTTTCTGTCATTAACCAAGGGGTACCAACAATTTTGTCCACGTGTGTACATTACTCTTTCCTCAATAACCCTCAGATTAAGACCAGCATGATCCTATGTTCCCTTCACACTCCTTGGTTG